>NC_135817.1:7088315-7388599 GCF_964213995.1 Mustelus asterias | reverse complement strand
TAGCTAATCCACCTAACCTCCATATTTGGATACTAAGGAGTAATTTTAGCATGGTCAATCCACCTAACCTGCACATCTTTGGTCTGTGGAAGGAAATCAGAGCACCCGGAGGAAACCCACTCAGACACAGCGAGAACGTGCAGACAGTCAACCCAAAGCCGGAATCGAACCCGTGTTCCTGGCACTGAGACTTTCTTGTCCAATGTAACAGATGCTGCTTTTCAGCATGTTGATCATATTCATCATTCTCAGGAGCCCAGCAGCCAAACACCCTCAACCAGATATAATTTAAATGTCTCTTATTTAAGGGCCATTGCCATTAGTTGGAGAGTCCTGAAAGGTCATCACTCTGAAATGATCACAGAGGACAGAGAAGTGAGGAGTTTTTTTTAATGCAGCAAGTGCAGAACACTTTGCCACAGAGAATGATTGAACAGAGATCATTGCAGATTGTAGGAGAGAAATTGGAGTTAATAGAAGGTGTAGTGAGCAAGCAGTGCAGTAGTATTGGATTGTTCTAACAAATCAAGGTAGAATATAGCATCTTCTGTGCTGCAGCTTTTGGTTTTCAAGGTAAGCTCAGAGAAATCAGCAATCTTTCAGATTTTGGACCATTTAGTTCAAGATATAACTCATATTATGTTTTCCAGGCAATGCGCTGTTTGCAATGAAGTCAGAAGCATGGCTGAAAATATTTAAAAAGGTGTGCTACACAGTATAATATAGCAACAGCTGTGCCATAGACCTAGAACAAGCTGACATCCCACAGTATCAAATTTAAGTAGCTCAGGTGCTGGACATATTATATGAAACTTGTATTCTAACCCAGCTACTCAAGCCCAGAAGTGGATGTACCTTGTATTTTCCAGGGTTTCTCAAAGCACAAATTAGAGCCCCATGACCACCCATTGAGTGGCCAAAGATGGACATCTTCTCAGGATTAACAGAGAAATTGGCATTTATCAGACGAGGCAACTGAGGGGGGAGGGAAAAAGAAACAGTAATTAACAAATTCATTTGCATCAATCAGCATTAATCAAAATATGGGTCATACATGCCAAAACAAAAATATATTTCACAGTGGAAAAAACGATACACATAGCCACTCTTATCAAAGGATCTTTATATAGAAATATTTAGTTTTCAAGCAGCATAAGCATGTAAGGATGCTTTTGGAACCCAATCCAAAGCTTATTTTATAGATTTTAATGAAGGCATGGTGATTAACTGGCAGGGAGAGATACATTCCAAAGCTGCTGCACATTATTGAAATTAAAAATCACTGGAAATACTCAGCAGGTCAATTTGCATCTGCGGAGACAGAAACCGAGTCGATATTTCATGCTGACAATCTTTTGCCAGAATATAATTTAGTTTCATTAGTTGATTATCCCTTGCTGTTTGGAGACAGAATGCTCACGTGACACTGCAGTATTATGTGATCAAGCTCTCTAATGATGGCACATGGAAATCCCAAGATATTGCTACAACTGACACTGCCCTGACTATAAATGTCAGTATGGAGCAGTCCTGATAAGAACCCGTGTGTAATAATACATCTTTGTCATACTGAGATACACTTACAAGAAAGCTATCAGGCTAAGGTTCACTCTAAAACCTTACAGTAGTGAATAGCATCAAAAGCTAAACTCCCGAAAGTCTACAAACAAATAGAAGGGAAATTGATCATTTGTTAAAGAAGGGTATCAAGGAATATGGAGCAAAGACACGTAAATATAGCTCTGGCACAGATCAGCCATGGTGTAACAGAATGGTAGAAGAGATCTGAGGGGGCTGAATGGAGGCTTGTCTCTATGATGCTCATATTTAACACCCAAGATTCAACATCACTCTGACTGACCATAGAAAGGTGTGCTTCAGCTTGAATAGCCTTTCTTTCCTCAGAATGCAAGCACTTTGATGCCTGGTCATCAGCTGCCAGCACATCTAAGAACCCCGAAAAGCTATCCAATATAGTCTTAGCATGTAACCATGGCTGGAAGCCCGCCTGTGGTTAGCAACACGCTACTCTTGATTAATCAAACAACTTGGAGCCCCATTCCAAAATTACACATTACATTTTCAATTTTGAAAAATACAGCCAATGATCAGAGTACCTCCTCTGTAATGTATGTGTGCATCTTGTAGTTCGTCTTCCAAGGTTCCTCTATGGCATTTATGTAAAACCCAGCCCCTGTACCAAAGTCCCAGCTATCGTCCTCACCTTGAATATTGCAGCCACCTGGAATGACAATACACATCAGTGACCTACAAAGCCACTCAGAACATAAAGTGGATTAAATGAATTATAAATGTTGCTACTGCCCTCACCTCTGCCAATGTATCACCACAAGAATTATGTATTTTTCTGATCGACTGCATTGGCAAAGGAGATTCGCAATATTCAATTGATCACAACTGGCAGAAACTCAAACTGCCCCAGTACTTTTTAAAGTCACAATCACTTATTTTTGTACTTGAAAGTCTATTATATAAAGCAGCTCGGTTTACATTTTTTTAAGCGACTGGGAGCGTATTCTAATTTTGTGTGAACAAACTGAATCAAATGAAATGTTTCGTACTCACGGGGACTGGTGTCTGGGGCCACGATGACAATGCCATGTTCAGCTCCTGCTTGCTGACTTGCTGCTTTGGTTATGAAGTTTTGTTCTGTGCATGTTAAACCTACACAAAACGCACAAAGGATTCAGCTTAAAAGACTGAATTCTCATATTTGTTTGTCTTTCAAAAAAATAGTTTAGTACAGTTAAAGTATCCCTACAAAATAAGACTCTGTTGCAAGAGCCTAGAGATCTCGGGTTGCAGATACCAAAGATCTTCAAAGGCGAGAGAGTGGTTAGAAAAGACCATTTAAAGGCAAATAGAATTCTGGATTTCTGATGTTAGGTAAGGATATATTCATGTTAAATTCACAGAAAACATTGGCCAGTCTACAAATGGAATATTGCATATAGTTCTGGGCAGCTTATTATAATAATTGAACCAGAGAAAGACTGCAGTAAACTAGAATGGTATCTTGAGTGAGATTATAGTTAAGAAAAACTGGAAATTTTAACTGAAATAGAAATGTTTGAAAGAGTCGAAGGTCTTCAAAATGATAGAAGATGTTGAGAGAATAAACAGTGAAAGTTATCTACTGGGTTTGTAAATTGGTAAGAAGGGGCTGCAGACTGAAGATAGCCAGTGAAAGAGTAGAGGAGGAAGATATGATTTCACCGAGAAGGTTACTAGAACATGTAATGCTTTAACATAGATCGCTAAAACAGAAACCACAGCAACATTTAAAAGGGAACTGGAAAAGATTTTAAAAAGAAATGTAAAAAGGATAAGCAGTAGGAAAATGGATTGAGGGTAGATAGTTCCAAGATAACTGAACAGCTGAAAACAGGATGGGTGTACTGGGCCAAATGGCCTCCTGTGGTTTCCATGATGCAGTCAGGACTTGATTTCTAAATGGCACAAAGATATTTTCTGATGGAAGGTTTTTTTTTGAAAACGGTATTTTTTCATACTCTACTTTAATATTTCTGTAACCTATCTTGAATGCTAAATATTTATCAAAAGAGGTTCTGCATACTGTCTGGCAAAAGAAGAATCTGCACTGTGCACACACAAATATATTACTTAACCACAAGACAGCGGCAAAGACAGAACGGCGTGTAATCTTTGGGACTCAGCAATAGATCTAACCAAACTGATGGAAAACTAAAGCAGCTGTGGCAAAATTGTGAAAAAAATCAGTTGCTATCAGACATGCTGGTGGGCAAGCGTTTTCCAGTGACTGCATTAGATTCTGTGGTATTTGAAACGCAAATGTTGTAAAATACTGCTCAACATAGTGTACGCAGCAACTTCAAAATTAATATTCATATAAATGGATAAAGGTTTTTGCTTCTTAGCCGATTTAAAGGACTGCATAATTTAAACAAAGAAGTTTTGAAATGTGGATAATGTACTTGATTGCCACAAATATCGTGATGGAGAAAAGAATGGCACTAGTGTTAAAGCAAAGATTAAAAAGTCATTCACAGCAACAAGTGACCGGAGGACATTCAGAATGAAGGGGTAGCTTCAGAGAAAACTCATGGCTCTCCCACAATGGACACGCACACAAATAGTTAACAAACGAGGGCAAGTTTTGGGGAGGATACTGCTTCCCAACATTACCTGCTCCTTCCTGAAGTATTTATGCTGAACACTATCAGAGTGTGTGTTTTTCTGGTTTTAAGGAACTGACCTTGTTAAGAACCCATGCTAGGTGGAAGGATGAGTTCAGAATTCTATTCAAGATCCCACACTGTATTTAATGAGCAGTTTTTAAAAAACATTCAACTGGAAGGATTCTTTTGGAGTAGCTTACAAAGATATTTTTTGCTCTTTGAGGACGTCAGTATTGGGCATTATTACATCCAGTGTCTTTAATTAATGCAAGTTTGGGCAAAATAAAAAGCAGAAATTCCCCGACTAACCCTCCAAACCCCTGACTGCACAATCCATCCTGCCCCGCCCCATACCCATCCTCCCCTCCCCATCCTGTCCCCCGCCCCCCCTCCCCATCCTGTCCCCCGCCCCCCCTCCCCATCCTGTCCCCCGCCCCCCCCTCGCCAGCCTGCCCCCCGCCCCAGCCTGCCCCCCGCCCCCCTCCCCAGCCTGCCCCCCCGCCCATCCTGCCCTGACCCAATCTGCCCTGCACACCCCCCCACCCATCCTGCCCTGCCCTGATGAAGTGCGGATTACTAGTATTGTGATTACTAATTAACATTTTGTCAGATGGAAGTCAGCTTTAGAAATATCAGTAGCAAAACGAAACATGTAGCAGAGTCTATGCTGAGGTGAGGTATCTGGTGCCACTGAAGAAATGAGCTTGAACACGTTTCCACACAATCAGAATTTTGCAAAATTTAAAAATAAATCAACTCCAATTATGGTCAATCTACAACAGCTTTGTCAGTATATGTGGCACTCTTTAAAAAAAACACATTAAATGTAAAACATTTAATAAATATAAAGATGGGAGTTAATGAGTTTCCAAAATGCACACTGTATTCAACATTATACAAATGCCCATCTTAATGCTTACACTCGATAAATTTGCCAGCTATTCAGTCTAATATTAGCATCGTGACTTAATATCCCTAAAGCTTAGAAACCATTAAAAGCAGGTCAACAATTTACACAATAGAACAGAAAATTCTGGAAACACTCAGCAGTTCTTGGCAGCATGTGTGGAGTGAGACAGAGTTATGTTTCAGGTAGATGACCTTCCATCAATCAATTCATACACAAGGTAGTAAAAATGTCCCAAGTACTCCACAGAGATGTAAAAATTGGATGCCAAGCCAGAGGTGGAGACATTTGGAGGATTTATCAAAAAAATTGTTGAACAATGACAGCAGAGTGGGACAGACAGAATCCTCCAGTAACTGCACAGCGACAATGAATGGCAAAAGTTCACCATGTAATAATATAGGTGGTCTTGTGGTGTAGTGGCAGCATCCCTCCCTCTGGACCAGAAGCACTGGGTTCAAGTTCATAATGCAGCTCAACAGGCTGATAATGAGCGTGGGCTATTCTTCCACCCTTCCCCAAATGGATAGTGTGCATGTGTGTGTGTACGCGAGAGAGAAGATACGCTAAAAAAACCCTGTAATATTACAAATTAACTAAAGTCAAGTGTGTGAATGCCACTCCTGAGCTGCAGATTGATTGCTACTAATTAATTGTGGTTCACAAGTTGGCACAGGAAAACATTCTCAGGGTTCCAACCCTCACCCGCTGCACCTCCTCACAGTATAGGAGGGATTCATTAGCCCTCTATTGGGTTAGTAGCCAGAGTACCAATTTACCAGAAAAACTGAAGGAGGTGGCATTAAAAGTAGGAACAGCATTACTGTCACATTGTTACTACCCATCAGTCTTTCATTCCACCTCCCTCTTGGGAAGAATGAATGGGAAGGTTTACCGTAATTCCAAATTTTCCTCAAACTTTCCTCCATTGGTTTTATTTATTTTACAATTCCCTATTCACTTACAATGCTTGTCAAAGATACTGCCAAGATTTCACAATGATCTTCAAATGTGGACTTTGCATTCTCACTAGCATCAAACATGATTTTCCGCCCCTACCTGGGGCGGAAAGGGATTATATCACCAGAAGATAAAATTCATTTGTCCTTCAAAGTGGTTAGCACTGCTGTCTCACAATGCAAGGGATCCAGATTCAATTCCAGCTTTGGGTGACTGTGTGGAGTTTGCATGTCCTCCCTGTGTCTGCGTGGGATTCCTTTGGGTGCTCCGGTTTCCTCCCACAGTCCAAAGATGCGCAGATTAGGTGGATTGACTATGCTAAGTTGCCCCTTAGTGTCCAAAGATGCATAGGATAAATGTGTGGGGTTACGGGGATAGGGCAGTGGGTGAGCCTGGGTAAGATGCTCTGTCAAAGAGTCAGTGCAGACTTGATGGGCTGAATGTCCTTCTGCAGGGTAGGAATTCTATGATTCTATCACTGATCTCAACAGAATGGCACCATAAAACTGCACCTTTTCCAAAATACTAATGTCTGCCTGACATTAAGCCCTACTCATTCACCACCACTGAACTCCCAGCCCCAAACATTAAAATCCTCATCTTCAAATCTCTCCATGTCCTTGCTCCATTCTACCTCCAAAACCGTCTCCATAATTGCACTCTCTTCTGACTCTGGCTTTCCGAGCACCTCTTTCACAGGTAGTGCCAAGGCTTACCTCTCTGCCTGTTCTCTGGTTGTCGCACTGGAGTGGGTGGAGTTCCCCAAGGTCCAGTACAATAATTAGGAGTGTGGGTAATGGGCACATTTCAAAACCTACAATTGGTGTGAAACTTGAAAGTGTAGAAGAAGTGCAGAAGAAAGTTAACAATAAACTTCAAAAGATTATGAATAGACTGGTGGAATGAGTGGACATGATGTGGAGATGCTGGCGTTGGACTGGGGTAAACACAGTAAGAGTTTTAACAACACCAGGTTAAAGTCCAACAGGTTTATTTGGTAGCAAATGCCATTAGCTTTCGGAGCCCTGCTCCTTCATCAGGTGGAATGGATATCCACTCCATCTGACGAAGGAGCAGGGCTCCGAAAGCTAATGGCAATTGCTACCAAATAAACCTGTTGGAATGAGTGGATACATGGCAGTCAACCTTCAATTCAGACAGGTTTTGGTAAAAGAATGAGGAGAGACAATACAAGCTAACTGGTACAATTTAGTGGGACTGCAAGAACAGAGAGAGCTGGGGTGTTTGCACACAAACCTTTGGGATGGTAGACAGGTTAACAAAACAGGCTCCTGGACTTTATAAATGGATGCATAAAATCCAGGATTGATGTGAAGACTTTGGAGGGGGTACAGAAGAGATTTATTAGAATGTAAATCATCCCTTGAACCAGTTACGTAGACATTAAGAAGTAGTTAGGGCTGTTCTCCATAGAACAGGAAAGGTAAACAGGCGACCTGTTGGAGTTGTTTCAAATCATGAAGGATTCAGATAAAGTAAATAAACTATTTAAAAGGGCTGAAGGGTTGATAACTAATGGGCATAACTTTTAAGGTGATTGGCAAAAGAACCAGAAGTGACACAAGGAAAAGCTTTTTGTTTTAAACACTACAAGCAGTTAGGATTTAGAATGCACTGCCAGAGAGGGTGGTGGATACATATTAAACAGTAGCCTTCAAAAGGGAATCAGATAAATAATCAATGGAATTGCAGGGATTTGTGGAATGAGAGTAACTGGATTACTCTTCAAAAGAGCCAAGACAAGTTTGATGGACTGAATGGCTTCCTTCAGTGCTGTGCTAGTCCATGTTTCTGGAATTTTCTCCCGAGACCTGTCTCCTCCCTTACATTGATTCTCAAAACTCATCTTTTCTCCCAAGCATTCAATAACCCCCTCCCCCCTTAATTTCCCTTTGGATGTTTTCTTCCTCTTGTTCTACAAGTGCAATGAGCCATTGGGTACATGAAGTACATCAAAGATACTATGTGAATTGTATTCTTACTAAAAAACACAAAATCCAATAAAGAAAATCAGTGTCAAATAATTGCAAACAAACTACAGATTTTTTATTTTATGCTGGTTTATAGTGCAATATTTTAGCTGGCCTGCAGGGCAAAATAGAGTGTTTTAAAGCGAACGTCTCTCAGACCGCAGCTGAATCAGCTGTCAGTGTTGTCATAGCTCAAATGAAGATTTTCAGCTACCCACAACTAATTCATTATCGTTTAGAAAGGCAAAACTCAACGTTTTCTGAATGTACTCATTAAGTACTTTGAGTAGCTGCCTTATCACTCACTGCAAAGGACACTTTTCCTGAGTTAGAGTGATGGCTATAACCAAGAAGTAATTTCCTAGTCAGAATATGTTGGCATAGAAAGAAACTGTTAAGTCAGTCAATTACAGACTCTAAAATAAATGCTTTTTTCTGAAATATGAGTCAGTTTAGACTCAGACATACTGACATGGCACCATTCCAAAGACAGGTGTATCTATACTGAACTCGCGTTAATTCCCAGCATTAGTGAATGACCACACATGAATGACAACTATGATGGGTTGGACTCTGTAGTCAGTGCCAAAGCAATGGCGCTCATCACTGAGCTCAAAGAAAGATTCCTACAAAAATCCAGCAATCCCTGCGGCGTAGTTTCCCCTTTTCCCAACAGCAGTTTAAATATGATGCCAGATCAAGAGGGTATCTTGGTGTGCAGCAGCAATGTCAGGTAAGCAGTTAGATTAATGTTTGCTGTTGGGTGAGTATATTCATATTCTTCACTTTAAATTCTCAGATAGCAAAATAAATGATTTGATTAAGATGGAAACTAATATAAACATTTGTTTTAAATGTAGAATTTTATGAGGAAATTTGACCTTAAATCAATGTAAAATTAGCTTTTCAGCCCCAATGAGGGTGCTCAGCAGTACTTTAGTTAGTACACTATTAAAACTCAGTAACATCTCATTCAACAAGGTTTAACTTCATTGAGGTTTATAAAAGTAACACTGGAAGTTCTGTCAATTCAACACAGTTCCCATTAATTATACTCTACAGCACAGCCTCTGGAGCAGTGTTGAATCAATGACAGCAACTTCTGGATCTCCAAGTTATCCTACGGATGTCAGATTCCAGGGGTTGGCAGTTTCAGTGGCATTCGCTGCCGTTATTACTGCAAAATCTGAGCCAATAGTTGTTTTTCATTCAGTTATAATTGGAAATTGGGAGCAAGATAGTGGAATGGCACGAGAATTTTGGAGCTATTGAACTACATGGAAGCACTTACTACCGTCATCAAGGGTTATCATGCTATCCCACGTCAAATGCACCCCACCAAGGTTATAACAAGATGATGTTAGAATGTCATGTTTTGTAAATTGTTTTACTTTAACTGTCTATTGAATTCCAAGATAGAATTGCTAATCAGCATTTCTACCTAGATACTTGGCCCAGGTGATTCATGTTGCCACAGAGAAGGTCTTTGGGAAGGAAGAAACCCAAAGGAAGCCTTAGTAGGATCAGGTTGCAGGGCTTTCCTAATACTCAAAGAACAGCACTGACAGGCCAGTCTGCAAGAACGAGAGAGCAAAGAGATAGAGACAGCAAGTCTCTAATGTTCACCACGCAGAATGTGGTGGGAGCTCATGCTCAAATTCAAGAGACCAGGTTTGTGAGGGTTTAAACAAATCTGGAATATTTCCCCAGCTTTGGCTAGAAGGAAGAACCTCCAATTCGTCCCTCATCGTGAAAGGCAGTTTCTGGCATTAGGAGTTACCCAGCTGGGAACAGAAAAGGAAGGAAGCTAATCCTCAGGAGCTGAAAATAGCTTTGGATTGTTCATGGAGGATGAAGCACCCATTTGAGACAAAGTATATCTGGAACAAGGATTTTTGGTCATTGTACAAGTTGAACGGAGGATCGTTTTGGTATATTAGAGTAAAAGTGACCGACTGAAATAGTGTTTAATCGATGTTGCTTTTACTTTGTATGTTACAGAAGAGGCTCGGGAATACCTGGGAATGGAGAATTGAGGCAGAAATGAGGGTCCCTAGCTCTCCACGGCCTTTCTCGACACCCTTTCCACATCCCATCCCCTGGCCTTGCTCTAACAAGGCCCCCATATCCATTTTTCTAACTTCAGCCCTTAGCCAGGCAACAGGTTGAGCCCTGTCAATTTAACAGTGCTCACACTGTGTACTACTCTGCAGAATCCTTGCTACCTCAAGAGGTGATGTGTTGTGCCTCAGGGAGTTATATCAATTTAATAAAGCTTTATTTTTAAGGTAAGCAAAAAATCCCAGACATCCGGTATTAAAGTCACCATAGTGTCGGATGACCATAGGATCACCACACCTCTGCCGTGGGACAAGGCTGAGCCTTCATGAATAATCTCAGCCGGTACTGGAATTCAACCTGTGCTGTTAGCATCATTCTACACCACTAACCAGCTATCCAGCCAACTGAGCTAAGGTGCAAAAGCTTGTCTTATCTTTCTAGCAGCAACCCATACCAGCAGCCTCATTTCAAAATTATTTCCCTGTTTCTCTGGTGAATCTCCAAATATATGAGTAAGTTACTAGTGAAATACTGAAGGGATATAGAAGTTTCTTTTAAAGATCAATTCACAGGTTCAGTCACAAATTGTTAAATACAAACTACGTCCATAAAGAGGCATATTTTTAGAACCACATAAAATTGTGGACTGTAGGAAGTCTCAGAAATAGGAGGCAAATTACCTGAAAGCCAGTATAACACAGGGCACTTCACACGATCTGCTTTTGGAGGCAAATAGATTCCAAACCGCATCTTGCATTTTAACTCTGAGCTGTCATTCAAAACAAAAATTAAATACTTTTAAAATTTGGTAACACAACCTGTCAATGTGAACAATATAAAAATGGCAAAGCTACCGTTCCTGAACCAGGTTTCTGATCCTCATCATACTGTCTGGGTAAGCACTGAACTTAGAAAAGTGTTCCACCACAAAGGCAAAAACAAAGCAAATGCCTAGACTGTCCTCACCTACCTTGACTAAGTTGTGGTCAGAGGTGAGCAACAAATTCCCAACCAGCCACTCAAGGACATGCTGCACAGAAACTAGGAATGACTAGATGAAGTCCAGGGTATTGGAGAGGCCCAATGGACTACCCTTTTCAGCCAAAAATTAATGTATGGTGTGAAGGGACTTTTAAAAAATATTTCATAATGAGTAATGATTATACGTATATTGTAGACACGCTTAGTATTATCTTTAGGTCACCTGGTCTCTATCAGTTTGGAATAGTCAATTCACATGCATCACATCTCACTTAAAAATGATGATTACAGCTTATTTCACAGAAGGCTGAAATGCTGCAATTCTTATGTTGTTCAGTGTCCAAAACAAAAAGTGGTGGTATCTATAGGGTTCCCAAAGGTACTGGAGAATCTTAAGGGACTAAAATTGGACAAATTCCTAGGACGTGATGGCCTACCTCCTAGGATTCTAAAAGAAACACTGAGGAGATCGTGGTTTCACTCTGATTTTTAAAAAATTCCTTAGATCCCGGAAGTCCCACTAGATTGAAAGTTAGCAAGTGCAACTCCGCTATTTAAGAAAGGAGGATTAGAAAACAGGGAACGACAGGCCAGTTATCCTCCTTTGAAGCACTTTATGACACCTGTTGCTGTTTTTGTTTCAGGAGAATGTCGTAGATTTGGGATTGTATTTCAGTGGGAAGCCTGTGTTACTCAGATGGTCAAGCTCAGTCTCAGCTGAGCACTACACGCTCAGTGTTTATATTGATTCTGACCCAGTCAGTGTAATGCTGCAGGAAATTTCACAGTGGAGGAATCAGTTTCTGTTTCAAAATCTATGTAAAGACTAAGACGAGTGAGTCATTCAGCCCCTCAACTTCAGTTAAATCATTTATCTGTAATTTAACTCCATTTACCTGCCTTTGTTCCACAAATTGTAATGCCCTTGCCTTAAAAAAAATCTCTAATTTGCAATTTTCAATGGACTCCCAACCTCACCGGTGTTTTGAGGAGAGGAAGTTGCAGATTTCCATTACCCTTTGTGTGAAGAAGCGCTTCCTGATATCACCTTGAAGAGCCTAACTCTAGTTTAAGGTTGAACCCCTTGTTTTAGAATCTAGACTAATCCCCAAGCAAATAATTACTCTCCTTCTACCCTATCAAATCCTTTAATCATCCTAATCACCTCAGTTAAATCACCCCTTAATCCCCTGTGCTCAAGGGAATGCAAGCCAAATCTATCCAACTAATAGCCCCTAAATTAACTCTTTTGACCCTGGTATCATATTGGTGAACTTGTGCTGCACACCCTCCAAGGCCTGAGGTGTGTGGCCCATATGTGAACACAGTACCCGAGATGCTGTTTAAACAAAGCTTTATATAACAGTAGCAAAACATCCACACCTCTGTGTTCCAGCCCTCCCTTGAGATAAGGCAAAGTGGCCATTAACCCTTTAAATTATTTTTGTACATGTCTACAAGCTATTATTGATTTCTGGGTATGGACCCCTAAAATTCCTGGGCAGCATGGTGGCATAGTGGGTAGCACTGCTGTCTCACAGCACCAGGGACCCAGGTTCAATTCCATCCTTGGGTGATTGTCTGTGTCGAGTTTGCATGTTCTCCGTGTCTGCGTGGGTTTCCTCCAGGTGCTCCGGTTTCTCCCATAGTCCAAAGATGTGCGGGTTAGGTGGATATACTTGCATTGGAGGCAATACAGTGAAGCTTCATTGGATTGGTCCCTGGGTTCAGAGGATTGTCCTATGACGAGAGGCTCGGTAAATTGGGCTTGTATACTCTGGCATTTAGAAGAACGAGAGGTGACTTCATTGAAACCTACAAGATTGTAAAGGAGCCTGATAAGGTAGACACTGAGAAGTTGTTTCTGCCGGCTGGGGAAATCTAAAACATAGGGGCACAGTCTCAGGATAAGGGAATGACCATTTAGGGCTGAGATGAGGAGAAATTCTTCACTCAAAGGGTTGTAAATCTTTGGAATTCTCTACTGTAGAGGGTTGTGGATGCTTCATCATTGGATATATTTAAAGCTGAGATAGACGGATGTTTCGTCTTTCAGGGAATCAAGGGATATGGGGAACAGGTGGGAAAGTGGAATTGAAACCCAAGATCAGTCACGATCACACTGAATGGCGGAGCAGGCTCGACCGGCTGTATGGTCCACACTGTGGTTCTTTGTATTCAATACGCCACATGGAGGGCTGAGATTTTAGCTGCATAACAGCATAGCTACAGTTAAATCAAATGATTAACAGCCCAGTCAAACTTTGCTGACCATTTGTTGTCAACATTCCTTACATAGGAAGCTGAAATTGCTCCATTGTAATTGCTAAGGTCATTTTCTTAAACAAAGTTTGAGCCCAGGAGTTATTCTAAAGGTTCTTATTTACACTGCAATGTCATGCACCATTAGAAGTGGTGATGGAGACATCGATAGTGGTCAGAGACAAGACAGCACATTAGATTTGTAGCCAAACTAAAATGATCTCTCCACTGCATGTGTGTCATGTCCATCGATCACTTAACCTGTAAACAAATGACAAAGACATTGTTCTACAGCTGACTATGAAAGATTAAAATGGAGACAATATTTTGAAAGCAATTATTAATTGGCAAAATGTACATGTTTCTAAATTTTGCTTGCTGGTAACACCAAAGGAGATCAACTATGCTTCTGAATGGTCAAACTGAGCTGAAGGAATTAAGAATGTGGGCTCCCACAATTATACCAAGCTATTATCATGATGAGGTGTTAAGAGGATCACATGTACAGCTGCAGCATTCTGCCATCTGGAAGTGACAAGGACAAGAGGATTTTATTTTACAGTGTCTCAGAGTTCAGCCGCACAAGACTTCAAGTTTACAAAGAATCAAAGCTAGCAAATGTGGAGTTGGACCAAACATAATAAGTGGGACGCAAAGGCTCTGAACTGATCTGACTATTTAACCTGGCTCCCACCAGTCAGGACAGACTACCTCCTAGGGGAATTAAAGCCCTTTAAAATGGCAATTCTGAGCAAGTAATTGAGAGGAGACAACAAGACGTTTCTGGCATAAGTTACCCACCTTCTGAGAATAGAAACAGGGATAGAAAAATCAAACAGGGGCAAATAATCTTGCAATGTCTGCCGGGGGAGAGACATGCGAGACAACCACTGGATGATGCAAGATGCAATATACTCAGCTAGTTTTCTCCACTCTTTTCTCTTCCTGAATACAATGTTGGGATCTAGGCGTGCAGATGCAGTCCGCTGAAGGTGGCAACTCAGGTGGATAAGGTGGTCAAGAAGGCATACGGCATGCTGGCCTTCATCAGTTGGGGCGTTGAGTATAGGAATTGGAAAATCATGTTGCAGCTGTTTAAGACTTTGGTTAGGCCGCATTTGGAGTATTGTGTACAGTTCTGGTGGCCACATTACCAGAGGATGTTGGTGCATTGGGAAGGGTGCAGAAGGTGGAAAGGATGCAGAAGAGATTTACCAGGATGTTGCCTGGTTTGGAGAATATGGACTATGAAGAAAGGTTGAACAAACTTGGATTGTTTCCATTGGAGCATCGGAGGATGAGGGGGGACCCGATAGAGGTTTACTAGATTATGACAGGCTTGGATAGAGTGGATAGTCAGAGTCTTTCTCCCAGGGTCAATGGGTCAATTACTTCATAGAATCATAGAAACCCTACAGTGCAGAAGGAGGCCATTCGGCCTATCGAGTCTGCACCGACCACAATCCCACCCAGGCCCTATCCCTACCCCCACATATTTTACCCGCTAATCCCTCTAACCTACGCATCTCAGGACTCTAAGGGGCAATTTTGAACCTGGCCAATCAACCTAACCCGCACATCTTTGGACTTGGGGGCATGGAATCCCTAAAGTGCAGAAGGAGGCCATTCAGCCCATCGATCAATTTTCATATGAACCTGGCTGGAATGTCAGGAGGTTCTCTCACTAAGGCTACATCGCAGCCAAATCCAACCCTGTGCGTATGTGTCCAATGTCGATATACACTACCAGTGGGATTGTGATCAGTGTAAAAACCCTGCCAATTTTTTCCCTCCCTCCATAACTCTAAAGGCACGGAGATGTACTACAGCCCTACCCTCCCACTGACTTTGACCAGCCACCTCAGAGGACCTTTCTCATCCGTGTGGCTTGGCTGCTTGCAACATAAATCTGCAAAGCCATCAAGGGAACTGTAATATCATTTGGAAATGCAAACTTCCTTGTTGGACTACGATTATTCAATATCGAAGTACATTTAGATAGTTCTTACAAACATGCATGCAAGCATACGAATTAGGAGCAGGAATAGACCAATTGGCCCCTTGATCCTGCTCCACCATTCAATAATATCATGGCTGGTCTGAGTGTAGCTGCATTTCAGGCACACACTGTGATAATCTCGGACTCCTTTCTTAGTCAAGAATCTATCTACATCTTCCTTAAAAAATATTCATTGACTATGCCTCTACCACTTTCTGGGGGAGATAGTTCCAAAGATTCATGACCCTCTGAGATAAAATAATTCTCATTATTTGCTTAAATGAGACACCCCTAATTTTTAAACTGTATCCTGAGTTCTAGTCTCTCCTATAAAGGCGAAACCTCCTTTCAGCATCCATCCCGTTAAATACCCTCAGGATTCATGTTTCACTAAGATCACCTCTTAATCTTTTAGACTCCAATGGATACAGGTTCAGTCTGTTAAAACTTTCCTTCTAAAAATAACCCCCACGCCCCAGGTATTAGTCGAGTGAACCTTCCCTGAACTGTTTCTAATAATATATTATATCCATTCTGAAATAAGACTAAATCTATACACAGTAATCAATGTGGTTTCACCAATACCTTGTACAAGTATAGCAAAACTTCCCTACTTTTATATTCCATTCCTCTTGCAATAAACAACATTTGATTTGTCTTCATAATCACTTGCTTTACCTATACGCTAACATTGTGTGAATCATGTACCTAACCCACAGACTGCAATCAGTAAGGATAGACAACAACAACTCCTCCACGATTATCAGCCCTCTACTATACTCCTTATACACCTATGATTGTGTGGCCAAATTCCCCACCAACTCAATTTTCAAGTTTGCTGATGACACCACCACAGTAGATCAGATCTCAAACAATGATGAGACGGAGTACAGGAAAGAAATAGAGAATCTGGTGAACTGGTGCGATGACAATAAAACTAAAGAGAGAGTCATCGGCTTCAGGAGGCGTAGTGGAGGACATCAATGTGGATGAAGTGGAATGGTTGAGAGCTTCAAGTTTCTAGATCACCAACACCTGCCCTGGTCCCTCCACACCAACACTATAGTTAAGAAACCCCACCAACACCTCTACTTTCTCAAGAGGCTAAGGAAATTTGGCATGTCTGCTACAACTCTCACCAACTTTTACAGATGCTCCAGATACAACCAGATCCTTTCTGATTGTATCATTGCTTGGTATGACTCCTGCTCTGTCCAAGACAACAAGAAACTACAAAGTCGTGAACAAAGCCCAGGCTATCAGTCAAACCAGCCTCCCATCCACTGACACTGTCTACACTTCCTGCTGCCTCGGAAAAGCAGCCAGCATAATCAAGGATCCCACGCATCTCGGACATACTCTCTTCCAAATCACTGTTATAAATTGTAAATAGTTGAGGCCCCAGCAAGGATCCATGAAGACACTCCACTCGTCATATCCTGCCAACCCGAGAAACACCCATTTATCCCTCCTCTCTGCTCCCTATTAGCTAATCAGTTCTTGGCCATGCTAAATTCTCCCTCAGTGTAACCAAACAGGCACCAGAGTGTGGCGACTAGGGGGTTTTCACAGTAACTTAATTTCAATGTTAAAGTAAGCCTACTTGTCACACTAATAAATAAACTTTAAAAACTGAACCAATCCTCCATTCATGCTAATATGTTACCCGCTACACCATGAGCTGTTATTTTGCAATAGCAACCTTTGGTGTTGCACCTTGTCAAATGCCTTTTGGGGACAGCACATCCACAGACTCCCTTTCATTTGCATTGCTTGTTATGTCTCAAAGAACTCCAATAAAGTAATCAGACATAATTTCCTTTTTACAAAACACGTTGACTGCCTCACTGAGATTTTCTAAGTGCCCAGATATAACCGCCTTAGTAACAGATTCCAGCAATTTCCCTACCACAGATGTTAAGCCAACTGGCCTGTAGTTTTTTTTGCTTCCTGTTTCCTTCCTTCAACAGAGGCATTAAATTAATCAATGAGAATGTTTAAAATCTATTTTAGCATTCTAAAATATGAAGTAAAATGTTATTGAGTAACTAGCATATTTCAATTTAGTGTCTACCAAATGACTAGGACTTGTGAAATTGGAAGTAATTTCAAAATTTCCAAATTACACCAAATTGGGAGATATAGTTAATACTGAAGACTGGAAAAAATACAAGACAGACAATATTAATAAACTTGCAGAAGGAGTGTGTAAATGACAAATAAATATGTTTTTTAAAGTTTATTTATTAGTCACAAGTAGGCTTAAATAACACTGCAATGAAGTTACTGTGAAAGTCCCCTAGTCGCCACACTCTGGCGCCAGTTCTGGTACACTGCAGAATTTAGCATGGCTAATGCACCTAACCAACACATCTTTCAGACTGTGGGAGGAAACCGGAGCACCTGGAGTGCACCCACGCAGACATGGGAAGAAGATGCATACTCCGCACAGTGACCCAAGCTGGAATCAAACCCGGGTCCCTGGCGCTGTGAGGCAGCAGTGCTAACCACTATGCCACCCATTTGCAATGGGCACTTGGTAAATGACAAATGAATTTCGCTGCAGATAAATCTGAGATGATGCATTTGGGTAGGAAGAATATGGTGGAAATATTCTCCTTGAAAAGAAGAGTTGATATGGGGTAGAAAAGCAAAAGGATCCAGGAGTGCACAGGAGTAAACAAATCATTTGAAGTAGCAACACAAGTTACCAAGATAATAAAAAAATGGAAGTAAAAAAACTAGGGTTCACTTCCAGAAAATAAAATTGAAAAGCACAGAAGTTATGTTAAATTTCTGTCAAACCTTGGCTAGACCCATGCACAATTCTGGTCTCCACATTACAAAAAGGATATAGAGGCACTGGAGTAAGTATGTAACAGCTTCACAAGGGTGAGACCAGAACTGAGGGGTTAAAACTTACAGGAAAGACTGAACAGACTGGAACTCTTTTCCTGAGAAAAGAGAAGGCTGAGTGATGAGCTAACACGGTTCTTTAAAAGTATGAAGGGGTTTGACAGCGTAAATATAGAGAAACTGTGTGTGTATGTGTGGAATTCAAAACCATTCAAGACAGTCACTAATAAAGTCCAATAAAAAAGTCAGGGGAAACCTCTTTACCTAGAGACAGTGATTAGAATGCAGAAAGCATGGAGTCATTAAGACAAATCATAGAATCTCTACATGGCAGGAGACCATTCAGCCCATCAACTCTGCACAGACTCTCTGACGGAGTATCTTACCGAGGCCCTCCCTCCCACCCTATCCCTGTAACCCCACACATTTGCCACGGTTAACTTACACATCTTGGGACACTAAGGGACAATTTAGCCTGGTTAATCCATCTAACCTGCACATCCTTGGACTGTGGGAAAGCACCCGGAGGAAACCCATGCAGATACAGGGAGAAGTGCAAACTCCACACATAGTCACTTAAGGCCGGAATTGAACCTTGGAACCGTGACGCAGCAGTGCTAACCACTCTGCTACCATGTCGCCCAAATATCATAGATGTAATTAAATGGAAGTTAGTTACGTGCAAGATGAAGAAATGAATAGGATTAGGCGATAGAACATAAGAACGTAAGAACTAGGAGCAGGAGTAGGCCATCTGGCCCCTCGAGCCTGCTCCGCCATTCAATAAGATCATGGCTGATCGTTTTGTGGACTCAGCTCCACTTACCCGCCGGCTCCCCATAACCCTTAATTCCTTTACTGTTCAAAAATTTATCTATCCTTGCCTTAAAAACATTCAATGAGGTAGCCTCAACTGCTTCACTGGGCAGGGAATTCCACAGATTCACAACCCTTTCTGTGAAGAAGTTCCTCCTCAACTCAGTCCTAAATCTGCTTTCCCTTATTTTGAGGCTATGCCCCCTAGTTCTAATTTCACTCGCCAGTGGAAACAACTTCCCTGCTTCTATCTTATCTATTCCCTTCATAATCTTATATGTTTCTATAAGATCTCCCCTCATTCTTCTGAATTCCAATGAGTATAGCCCCTGTCTACACAGCCTCTCCTCATAAGCCAACCCTCTCAACTCCGGAATCAACCTAGTGAATCTCCTCTGCACCCCCTCCAGTGCCAGTATATCCTTTCTCAAGTAAAGAGACCAAAACTGTACACAGTACTCCAGATGTGGCCTCACCAGCACCTTATACAGCTGCAACATAACCTCGCTGTTTTTAAACTCCATCCCTCTCGCAATGAAGGATAAAATTCCATTTGCCTTCTTAATTACGCTGCACCTTCAAACCAAATCCTTGAGATTCCTGCACAAGGACACCCAGGTCCCTCTGCACAGAGCATGCTGCAATTTTTTACCATTTAAATAATAGTCCATTTTGCTGTTAGTCCTACCAAAATGGATGACCTCACATTTACCAACATTGTACTCCATCTGCCAGACCCTCGCCCACTCATTTAGAGTATCTATATCCCTTTGCAGACTTTCAGCGTCCTCTGCACACTTTGCTCTTCCACCCATCTTAGTGTCATCTGCGAATTTTGACACACTACACTTGGTCCCCAACTCCAAATCATCTATGTAAATCGTAAACAATTGCGGTCCCAACGCTGATCCCTGAGGCACACCACTAGTCACTGATCGCCAACCAGAAAAACACCCATTTACCCCCACTCTTTGCTTTCTATTATTTAACCAACCCTCTATCCATGCTAATACATTAACCGTAACACCGTGCACCTTTATCTTATGTAGCAGTCTTTGGCTGCACCATGTCAAATGCCTTCTGGAAATCCAGATACACCACATCCACAGGTTCTCCATTGTCCACTGCACATGTAACGTTCTCAAAGAATTCCATCAAATTAGTCAAACGTGACTTTCCCTTCATGAACCCATGCTGTGTCATACCAATGGGACAATTTATATCCAGATATCTCGCTATTTCTTCCTTGATGATAGATTCAGGCATTTTCCCTACTACAGAAGTTAAGCTAACCGGCCTATAGTTACTTGCCTTTTGTGTACCTCTTTTTTTAAAAACAGTGGGGTCACATTTGCTGTTTTCCAATCTGCGGGAACCACCCCAGAGTCCAGCGAATTTTGGTAAATTACCACTAGTGCATTTGCTATTTCTCCCACCATCTCTTTTAGTACCCTGGGATGCATTTAAAGAACAAAGAACAATACAGCACAGGAACAGGCCCTTCGGCCCTCCAAGCCTGCGCCGCTCATGTGCCCACTAGACCATTCTTTTGTATCCCTCTATTCCCAGTCTGTTCATGTGGTTATCTAGATAAGTCTTAAATGATCCTAGCGTGTCCGCCTCAATCACCTTGCTTGGCAGTGCATTCCAGGCCCCCACTACCCTCTGTGTAAAATACGTCCCCCTTACATCTGTGTTGAATTTTGCCCCCCTCACCTTGAACTCGTGACCCCTTGTGTTCATCACCTCCGACCTGGGAAAAAGCTTCCCACTGTTCACTCTATCTATGCCCTTCATAATTTTATACACCTCTATTAGGTCGCCCCTCATCCTCCGTCTTTCCAGGGAGAACAACCCCAGTTTATCTAATCTCTCCTCTCCTCCATACCAGGCAACATCCTGGTAAACCTTCTCTGTACTCTCTCCAAAGCCTCCACGTCCTTCTGGGTAGTGTGGCGACCAGAACTGGACGCAGTATTCCAAATGTGGCCTAACCATCGTTCTATACAGCTGCCACATCATGTGCCAACTTTTATATTCTATGCCCCGTCCAATAAAGGCAAGCATGCCATGTGCCTTCTTCATCGCCCTCTCCACCTGTGCTGCCACCTTTAAGGATCTGTGGACTTGTACACCCAGGTCCCTCTGTGTGTCTATACTCCTGATGGTTCTACCATTTATTGTACAGCTCCCCCTTACATTAGATCTACCGAAATGCATCACTTCGCATTTATCTGGATTAAATTCCATCTGCCATTTCTCCGCCCAATGTTCCAGCCTATCTATATCCTGCTGTATTCTCTGACAATGTTCATCACTATCCGCAACTCCAGCAATCTTTGTGTCGTCCGCAAACTTACTGATCACACCAGCTACATCTTCCTCCAAATAATTTATATATATTTATATATTCCATCAGGACCAGGAGACTTGTCTACCTTTAGCCCCATTAACTTGCCCAACACTACCTCTTTCGTGATAATGATAGTTTCTAGGTTCTCACCTGCCATAACCTTCCTGCCATCAATTTTTGGCATGTTATTTGTGTCTTCCACTGTGAAGACCGACACAAAATACCTGTTCAATGCCTCAGCCATTTTCTCATTTCCAGTTATTACATCCCCCTTCTCGTCCTCTAAAGGACCAATGTTTACTTTAGCCACTCTTTTTCTTTTTATATATTTGTAGAAACTTTTGCTATCTGTTTTTATATTCTGAGCTAGTTTTCTCTCATAATCCATCTTACCTTTCTTTATACCTTTTTTCATGGCTTTCTGCTGACCTTTAAAGATTTCCCAATCCTCTAGGTTCCCACTAATCTTTGCCACTTTGTATGCATTTTCTTTCAATTTGATAACCTCCTTTATTTCCTTAGATATCCATGGCTGATGATCTTTTTCTATAGTCCTCCCTTATCACTGGTATATACTTTTGCTGAGCACTGTGAAAGATCGCTTTGAAAGTCCTCCACTGTTCCTCAATTATCCCCCCCTATAGAGATAGGATTAGATGTACTAAGTGGGAAGAGACTCATCTGGATTATAACCACCAGTCATATGGTCCAATATTCAACCACCAGCCAGATTGACTAACATGCCTGTTTCTGTACTGTAAACCACTATTTATCTTAACCAGCATGGAAATAAAATGTTTGCTACCTTATATAACAGAAAGGAATCTCAGTAATAAATTATTTATTGGAATAAAAAGAAAGCTTGTTGCTGGAGCTGATTGTACTCACTCACCTTTCGTGTTCATACACCTTCTGATATCCTTCAAAGCATTTGGCGCTTGAAACTTGAGTCAGGGCCATTTTTGTCACTACTAAAACAAATATTTTTTGAAAGAAAGTCAGCTAAACTTTTGCACAAATATAAATGCAGCTTACACAATGACAATGTGCTAAGACTCAACTGGTAGCACTTTCAGCCCTGGAGAGGGGTGTTTGTGTGTGTGTGACAGAATCATTTGAAAGAAAGTAGTGTGTGGTTCAGATGGATGTTCCAAATCTCAGGGCAATACCTGATGGCAATATTCAACCATAGAGAACAAAAGCCTTTCACAACCTCAAGTGCTTTATTGCAAGTGAAGCAGGACCACTAACCAACACCATCAGTAGTCAGAGTTACTGGTTAGTCCTCCTTGGTTGTATGTTTCTTTCACTTGAAGCAGTGCTTAGACTGGAGAAGGGTTGCATGTGGTGTTCTCTCGTGCTGAATCCACATTAAAAAAAAACAAATATATGATTTGGACTTGGGCACTGCTAATAGAATCACAAGCATGTACAGAAGGAGAAAGTTTGGCAAACAAGACCATGTTGCAAAAGACTTCTGGAAAAAACAGGTTAGTGAAATGCAAATACTGCAGATGCAAAAAATCTGAAATGAGAATGGTGAATGCTGGAAATACTCGGCAAGACAGGCAGCATCTGTGGAGAAAGAAAAACAGACTTAACACAAAGTCAATTATCTTTCATCAGAACTGAGAAAAGTTAAAAAGGTTTTAAGCAAGTGAAAGGTGGGGGGTGGTGGTAAAAGAACAAAAAGAACAGTAGGTGGAACACAGGAGAGAAGAAATGGATAAAATGCTGGTGGTGTAAGACCATAGGGCATGGTAATAGAACAAGTAAAGGAACAAGGGATATGTCTAGAAGAGGTAAAAATGACAGAATCATTTGAAAGAAAGTAGCAAAAAAAAAAGTAGAATCTAAACCAGCAGAAAAAAACAAAAAATGGGGGTAGAGATTATGACTGAAATTGGAAAGCTGGAAGTGCCTCACTGAAAGATGAGTGTTTTTCCCCCAGTGAAACACTGCAGTAGGCAGAGAATAGAAAGGTTAGATTGGGAGCAACAGTTAAAATAGCAGGCAGGCAAGTGGAAGACCAGGGCCAGACTGAATGGAAGTACGCTCCAAAGCAACCAACCACCCAACCTGCATTTGATCTCCCGAGCTGACAGCAGAGCACATTGCTACGACAAAGGGTTGTGAATGTAACCCAGTCCATCATACAAACCTCCCATTCATTGACTCCATCTATACTTCTCGCTGCCTTGGAAAAGCAGCCAGCATAATCAAGGATCCCACACACCCTGGATATTCTCTCTTCCACCTTCTTCCGTCGGGAAAAAGATATAAATTTTAATTGAGTTTTTTGAAGGGGTAACCAAGAAGGTAGATGAGGGCAGTGCAGTTGATGTTGTCTACATGGACTTTAGCAAGGCCTTTGACAAGGTACTGCATGGTAGGTTGTTGCATAAAGTAAAATCTCACAGGATCCAGGGTGAGGTATCTAAATGGATACAAAATTGGCTTCTTGACAGAAGCCAGAGGGTGGTTGTAGAGAGTTGTTTTTCAAACTGGAGGTCTGTGACCAGCGGTGTGCCTCAGGGATCAGTGCTGGGCCACTGTTATTTGTCATTTGTATTAATGATTTGGATGAGAATATAGGAGGCATGGTTAGTAAGTTTGCAGATGATACCAAGATTGGTGGCACAGTGGACAGTGAAGAATGTTATCTCCAATTGCAACGGGATCTTTATCAATTGGGCCAGTGGGCTGACGAATGGCAGGTGGAGTTTAATTTAGACAAATGTGAGGTGATGCATTTTGGTAGATTGAACCAGGACAGGGCTTACTCAGTTAATGGTAGGGCGTTGGGGAGAGTTACAGAACACAGAGATCGAGGGATACATGTTCATAGCTCCTTGAAAGTGGAGTCACAGGTGGACAGAATGGTGAAGAAGGCATTCGGCATGCTTGGTTTCATCGGTCAGAACACTGAATACAGGAGTTGGGATGTCTTGTTGAAGTTGTACAAGACATTGGTAAGGCCACACTTGGAATACTGTGTGCAATTCTGGTCACCCTATTATAGAAAGGATATTATTAAACTAGAAAGATTGCAGAAAAGATTTACTAGGATGCTACCGGGACTTGATGGATTGAGTTATAAGGAGAGGCTGAATAGACTGGGACTTTTTTCTCTGGAGCGTAGGAGGCTGAGGGGTGATCTTATCGAGGTCTATAAAATAATGAGGGACATAGACAAGGTAGATAGTCAATATCTTTTCCCAAAGGTAGGGGAGTCTGAAACTAGAGGGCATAGATTTAAGGTAAGTGTCCAGAGGGGCAATTTTTTCACAGAGGGTAGTGAGTGTCTGGAACAAGCTGCCAGAGGTAGAAATAGAGGCGGGTACAATTTTATTGTTTAAAAAACATTTAGATAGTTACATGGGTACGATGTGTATAGAGGGATATGGGCCAAATGCAGGCAATTGGGATTAGCTTAGGGGTTTAAAAAAAAAAGGGCGGCATGGACAAGTTGGGCCGAAGGGCCTGTTTCCATGCTGTAAACCTCTGACTCTAAAAGTCTGAGAACACATGGAACTGAACCAAGAACAGCTTCTTCCCTGCTGCCATCAGACTTTTGAATGGACCTGTCGTATATTAAGTTGCTCTTTCTCTTCATCCTATCTGTAACTGAAACACTATATTCTGCATCTTCTTCTTTCCTTCTCCCCTATGTACTCTATGAATGGTATGTTTTTGTCTTTATTGCGTGCAACAAACAATATTTTTCACTGTATCCCAACACATGCGACAATAATAAATTGTAGTTCAATTAGGGCAATCACCCTCCTCCTCACCCCAGAGTGTGATCGCCCACACCCTCCCCCCCACCCCAGGGGGTGATCACCCACATCCTTCCCCCACCCCAGGGGGTGATCACCTACACCCTTCCCCCACCCCAGGGGGTGATCACCCACACCCTCCCCCTCACTACCAGGAGATACCACTCACCCTCCCCCTCACTACCAGGGGATACCACTAACCCTCCCCCTCACTACCAGGGGATACCACTCGCCCTCCCCCTCACTACCAGGGGATACCACTAACCCTCCCCCTCACTACCAGGGGATACCACTCGCACTCCCCCTCACTACCAGGGGATACCACTCGCCCTCCCCCTCACTACCAGGGGATATCACTCACCCTTCCCGTCACTACCAGGGGATACCCCTCACCCCAGGGGATACCACTCGCCCTCCCCTCCCCCCCTCCCCCCAGGGGATACCACTCGCCCTCCCCCTCACCCCAGGGGATACCACTCACCCTCCCCCTCACCCCAGGAAATACCACTCGCCCTCCCCCTCACCCCAGGAAATACCACTCGCCCTCCCCCTCACCCCAGGGGATACCACTCGCCCTCCCCCTCACCCCAGGGGATATCACTCGCCCTCCCCCTCACCCCAGGGGATACCACTCGCCCTCCCCCTCACCCCAGGGGATACCACTCGCCCTCCCCCTCACCCCAGGGGGTGATCACCCACAATCTCCTGGGAGGAGGATGAAAATGGTGTCCCTTGGGGTTTATCACCCATTCCCCCGGGTCTCTCCCTTCCCTCAGTATGAGGCTCTCGGCTCAGTCCCTCGGCCTAAAGCTGTCCTCGCTACGTTCCGTGGCGGGGCCTCCTGCCGGCACCTACCGGGAATGGAGCGGACGCTTCGGGCTCGAGCGGAGGCGGCCTTTGTCCCCAGAAAACGGAACATAAAATGTGCGCGCGCGCCGGGGGAGCGGAGAGCGGGCGGACCGTGTCCGGGGGAGGGAGATAGTGGTGACTCCCACTGGGCTGGTCTTTAAAAAGCACAGAGTGTCTATGTATTAACTCTGTGATGATCATGTTAAACCCTTCTAAAATCACCATTTCTAAAGTTGTATTATTTACTTCGCTGGTAAACGTCTCAATAACTGAGAATCTGCTGTGCTGTGTTTCACAGACATGATTAATTTAAACTGCAGCAAGACTCTTACAGGATGGGACCAAGGATCAATGTGCAGGGGGAACAATATACACTGACATGAAGAAACTTTCACATGTCCCAAACTGAACAGCATTGACCCTCTAGATCAGTGAAAATACACCAAGCATGGGGAAGATCATGACTCCCTTTGCCTAGCTCCTAGCCTTTTGGGAGACCTAATGTGTAACAAGAACCATAACAATTATAAATTATTTGAATACATTGAAACATTAGTGTCAATATTGTGCTACTTTCTAGTATTTCTACTGCATTAAACCAGATCTTTCAGGAACTCAGTATCATTTAACCTGACAGCATGTGTATTTTTGGAAAGGTCCGTTAAGGCTACATGATATCTGTAACATATATCCTCTGTGCTAAATCCATTTCAGGCCTGTAAGTTATCCTAAAAAGTGCATGTAATTAGAAGAGGTTTTACATCTGTCGAACATCCATAGACTAAAAATTTCTATAGGGAAAGTTGATCTTTCTCTACACCCTAGCTATGACATAACACTACATTCTGCATTCGTTTCCTTCTCTATGAACGGTATGCTTTGTCTGTCTGGCACACAAGAAACAATACTTTTCACTGTATGTTAATACATGTGACAATAATAAATCAAATCAGTGTCCTAACTGACCAGTAACAAAGAACTGGGAGAAAAAATCAACCTTCCGCATAAAACCTGCCTTGGCAAAATTTAATTGAAGACCACATCAGCTGTAGAATGGGAATGAGAGATGTTGTCTGTGGAGAGAAATATGTAATGGGCTCATATTTGATCATAGCTTTAAATTGTGGGGGGAGGGGGGAAACGGTTAACTAAGTTGGTTGGACGGCTGGTTGGTGATGCAGAATGACACCAACAATGCGAGTTCAACTTCCTTACTGGCTGAAATTCTTCATGAAAGCCGCCTTCTCAATCTTGTCCTCTGCCTGAGGTGTGGTGATCCTCAGGTTAAAATTGTCACCATCTGGGACTATGGTGACTTTACCTATTATATATAAATGGCTTGGAGACAATAAGATAATTTTTATATTCACTCAGAAGATGTGAATATCACTAACAGAGCCAACATCTATTGTCCATCCTAATTGCCCTCAAGGTGGTGGTAAGCCACTGCAGTTCATCTGGTGTTTATTATGATAACAGCAAAATACTTCAGATGCTGCAACTTTGAAATAAAAACAAAATGCATGAAAAACTCAGCATATCATGCGGCATCTGTGTCTTCTCCTCAGAAACACAGCCAGATTTTCTGACACCAGAAAAAAAATAATGGGCTTGTTTAGCACCGTCACTCTGCCACACCTCATAGAACGGGCAAGCCCAGCAACACAGATCAGAGTGCCATCTTTAATGGGTGCCTCCCACTCCCCCACAGAGGACACCCCTCACCCACACATCGGGGCAACCTGCCTCCCCACCACTTAAGTATTGGGGGACATTCACCCATGCATTCCCTGGCGTGCACTTCTTTCCCTGCCACCACATTAAACCCCCTCCCCAATGAAGAGTTTGCCCCCTCAGTGCTCCCCGGCACTGCCCAGCCTCAGCCCTCAACTGCGGGGCCTCCAGGCACTTCCGCATTCCCAGCATGGTCATCATGACTGGTTTTTGACTTCTAAAACCAGTAGTGAATTGTGCCAACGGAACATCATGTTGCCAGGGGGTATATCACACAGGGCTGGAAGGTATAGTGTAAAGCCGATAAATAACATTTAAATTTATTTAAATTAATGGAAGTCAAGTTGACATCCTTCAAACGGGCCCAAAAATGACATCATAGAATATCTACAGTGCAGAAGGAGGCCATTTGGCCCATCGAGTCTGCACCGACTGACAGAGAACTTTTACCCAGATCCTATCCCTGGAACCCCATGTATTTACCCCGCTAATCCCCTTAACACTAAGGGGCAATTTAGCATGGCCAATCCACCTAACCTGCACATCTTTGGACTTTGGGAGGAAACCAGAGAACCCAGGGGGAAACCCATTGAGATACAGGGAGAACGTGCAAATTTCACAGAGACAGTCACCCAAGACTGGAACGTCTGGCGCTTTGAAGCAGCAGTGTAACCACTATGCCACCCATTAAGTCCAGAAGGCTGAAAATTGCCTAATTAGAAAATGAGGTGCTGTTCCTCCAGTCTGTGCTGGGCTTCATTGGAATTTTCCAGAAGACCCAGAATGGAAATGTGACATGAGAGCAAGATGGTGAGTTGAAATGGTAAGCAACAGGAAGGCTGGGATCATGCTTGCAGACTGAAAGACTGTTTTACAAAGCGGCCACCCATTCTGTGTTTAGTCTTCCCAATAAAGTGGCATTGGGAGCCACTTATTATGTTTTGTCATAGTAATTTAGTACAACTGAGTGACTTGCTAGGCCATTTCAGAGGCACTTGAGAATCAAACACATAGCTGTGGGCCAGGGATCACATATGGGGCAGACAGCTAAGAAGAGCAATATTTCCTCTCCTGTCGTACATCAGTGAATCAAATGGGTTCTTACGAAAATCCGGTAATTTCAGAGGTATCCAAAATGATGAGGAGGTTAGGTAGAGTACGAAAGGAAAAGACTGTTTCAGCTGGCAGTTGGGTTGGTACCCAGATTTAAAATAAATGGCAGAGAACTAGAGGAAAATGAGAAATGGCTTCAAAGGTAGTTACGATTTGCAACACACTAATTGAAAGTCCAATGGAGTCAGATTCCATGAGAACTTTCAAAAGGCATTTGGTCTATACTTGAAGAGAACTAATTTGCAGAGTTATGGAGAAAAAGTTGCCTTTGTGACTAAATTGGAAAGCTCAAAGAGCTGACACAAGTACAGCTGTTTGAATGGTCTCTTAAGGTTCTATGATTATGAGCCCTGTGAATTTTTAGAAGCAGTTTTGCTGCCTAAATAACAGAGTTTAATGCCCCATGGGCAGCACAGTTGTTAGCACTGCTGCCTCACAGCACCAGGGACCTGGGTTCAATTCCTGGCTTGGGTCACTGTCTGTGCGGAGTTTGCATGTTCTCCCCGTGTCTGCATGGGTTTCCTCCGGGTGCTCCGGTTTCCTCCAACATTCTGAAAGGCGTGCTGGTTAGGGTGCATTGACCCGAACAGGCGCCGGACTGTGGCGACTAGGGGAATTTCACAGTAATTTCATTGCAGTGTTAATGTAAGGTTTACTTGTGACTAATAAATAAACCTTTTACTTTTTAATGCATATATTGTGCAGCAATTTCCAGCATGGAAGCGATAACTCAGGAATTGTGAACCACCACAAGTTGCAGGATGATTTATGCCATTCCACCATTAGTGAGTTTCAAGAAATTGTTGCATTTGTACATTAATCATCCATTCGGCTAATCATAGAAAGTTAGGGCTGACAGTTAACAGCGTAAATACCTTTTATTTACATGCCTGCAATGGCATTAAACCTCTCTGGGTCAGAAAGGGAACAGTTTAAACTGTGGTATCAATCTCACAGCTCATAAATAGGTAGAGATCTTTAAAAGTTTATGTTACCTCTTTTATATTCTTTGTCTTTTTTTTTGTCAACCAAATCTCTCCCTTTACACAGGTATTTCTCTTTCCTTACCTCATTTAACTTTAGTCCGCCCTATTTCCTTCTCTATAATTCCTGTTTCTTCCTCAATCCTTAAATCTTATTTGTTGAGTAGATCAATCTGTCAGTCACATTCTTCATCATGGTCCCGGATACCCTGTTACCCTCACTATCAGCTCACGCTTCCAATAATTCGCAGTGCAAAAATATTTCACACTGAAAGGTATGGGATAAAGGGGACTTGAATGAAGGGGACATCCGATGAGGTATCCTGCTCCAGAATTTCTGGGCCACTGGTAATAGTTGCATGGAGTAGATCGCAAGGTAAGAAGAAACTTGCATTCATACATTGCAACTCATAACCTCAGGATGGTCAAAAATGCTTGACAGCCATTGAAGTATGTTTTGAATAGTGGCCATTGTTGTCATGTGTGAAACTCAGTAGCTAATTTATGCTCAGGGATATCCCACAAAGAGCAATGCGAGAAATAAACAAGGTCATCTGTTTCAGTGATGCTGGTTAGAGGATAAATGTTGGCCAGGTCACCAGGGAGAACATCCCTGCTCTTCTTCAAAATGTGGGCTACATAGGAGGAGGGTGTGGGCTTGGATCAATGTTTCATCTGAAAGGTGGTACCTCAGAGAGTGCAGTACTCCATCAGTGGGTCACTGGAATAGGAGCCTGGATTATGTATTCAAGTCTCTGGAGTGTGACTTGAACTTACAACTTTCTGATTCCGAGACAAAGGTGGAACCACCGAAGCAAGGACCAAGTCATAAAAATGATCGCATTATCACGTCATGATAGAATCGTAATTCTTCTAGAAAACCACTAGATAAAATTCCAAAACACAACTGATGGAATTGCCTCAGTTATCATCTTGTAAATCTAGGTCTGTGTAACGATCCAGAAATTTCAGAGATTTCTAAATACCTTGTTGAAGCATAAATATACTGCCATATATTTTGTGTGGTAATTTTGTGCAATATCACAATATATCATTCAAATAAACCCAATTTGCAATTGCAGATGTAAAGTCAAGATTACTTTGATGTATAAACTTTGAGAAGATAAATGGAAAGTAATTTAAGTGTGGCAAGTGGGCCTTTTAATAATTCATCAACTGTCCCGCAGGTCTTCTCAATATATTCTGTTTGCACCAGGCATTACAAATTAATTAGGGAAAGGCAAATGTGTTTTAAGGATCTGTTTAATGATTATACATGCCTTGGGAAATTAGAATGTATGTTTCTGCCTGCTGGAAGCAGAGTTAGTAACTAGTCTGTTGCTCTGCAAGGCACAGTGAGTATGTACATATTTTGGAATATTGCTGTTCTGTTCCTTTTCTCAATTAAAGCATTTCAGTTGAATTCTCAAAAGGAAACCAGCCCAGTAATAAGAACAGGATGGAATTAGATTAGCACACAAAAATGATAAAATCACTAATGGTGGCATGAATCCATATCACCAAATGGTTGATGCTGAAAAGCTTCCATGCTGTATATTTTATGGTTCTATAGGGGGCGATTCCCCCAAAAGTGCTGAATTGGTGGGAAAACTGTTCCAGATTATGACTGTTTTCTCAGTGCAGCTTCACACTCAAATCTCCGCACTCTGTGCATTGCAGAGGTCACAATTGTGAATCTCATTAAAAACCAGGGGGGGTGGTGGGGCCTATTCGCGCTGGAGTTTGACAGCTCCGGAACTCTGCGCATGCGAAGTGGCCCCAATCTGTCAGACTCCCCATTTGCTGGACAGCCTGATCGCTGGCCAGCCTGCGACCCCCACAGTACTGCCCCTCCAGCCCCCCCCACCCCTCTCCCTCCCACAGCCCGACCGCCGCCCCCACAACAATTCCTGGGCCAACCCTGACCCCCTGCATCCCGGAGCGCCGTGATGTCCAGCCCCCCCCTCCCCCTCACCCCGGCAGACCCCCCCTACCCCCCGCTGACCCCCCCACCACTCCCCCCCAAGCCCGTCCCACTCGATGCCCTCCCTCCAGCCCAGACCAATCCCTATGCAGAGTGGCAGCAGGACCCCCCACCCCCACCGATCCTCACTAGGCCCCGCCCACAATAGGCTCCAACACTGCCCGATTCCCAATGGGCAGTGCCAAGGTACCCCCTGGACATGGGCACTTTGCCCCTTGGGCAGTGCCAGGGGCACAGGTTGGCACTGCCAGGGTGCCCATGCCCAAGGGGCACCACCCCCACCCCCTGGGGGGCCCTGATTGCCCCCCCCCCCTTCATTCCGGCAGGGTCGCCTGCTAGTTCCACGACCGTGGGGAGCTACTCTAAACACCACCAGAATGAAGTACTCCTGGCGGGGTGGGAGATGTTATCAGGCCTGGCAAGTTCCGTTCCAGGCCCGACAAGTTCTGTGCTGGGCCCGATAATGACATGCAAAATATATTTAAAATACATTAAAAAAAGATTCAAATTACTTCCCTCTCAATCTCGACTACGACTGTTCTCTGGCTCTGGGAGACGTGCAAGCATTCCCGGCGCATGCACAAATCCCGGGAAAAGGCCGACACGCGATTCTCCCGACAGGACCCGCCAGAAAAGTTGCAGGTTGCAATGGGAGAATAGGGCTCATAATTTCTAAGAACAGGGGTTCTGTGTTAAAAACAATAAGATATATAGTACAGGCTTATATGTAGGCCACCTCCGAACTGGAATTACAGCATCAGAGCTTGCTGCATGCTGGAAATATTTTATCAATTGTTCTTTTCCAGGATAGACATCAGAATTTGTTTTTCTAGCATCTTAATCCCCAAAGTAAATAATTCATTGTCCTTCATTAATCAATATTTCTCGATATTTACCAGTTAATTCCTCACCATTTATTTTGCTTGTATTTGTACTCATTCCATCAGATTACCATTATTAACCAAAAATTTCATTGATGGTGTTTGTCCAATTGGTTCTTTTATGTTACAGGGATAATGCTTAAAGAGGTTTGCTTATATGAACAGCTATTACAAGCGTTTGGCTGATGAATTTGCTACACTGATTTACATACAATGTGATAGTAATTACTCAATTACATATTGTTCATCTTGAAGAACATTTTACTAATCTCAAGGAACTATCTGTTTCCTGAGCTTGCTGAGAGGTAGTTTCTGCACTTTTAATAAAATATCTAAAGTACTTTAGATACGTCAGCTCTAGACTTTTAAACATTTATTTATTAGAGGGTGATGCGCGATATAACACACAAGAGGCGTGATGTACTCAGGAAATAAAGGCTTTTATTGCCAACAATAACAGAGCTACCATATACAGTACACAGTCCCAGACTAAAGGGTCACCAGGCAGAGCAGTGACCTTTATACCTCTCCCAGGAGGCGGAGCTGACTGGGGTGTACCATAACAACTATATTAACAGGTAGAACAGCCCAACCCTAACCCCAACAGTAACATATATACAGACTCATAGTACTGGCCAGACCATGGCTCAGCACTACCTAGTGGGAACCAACAATGGTTCACCACGGAGGGCACAAGTGTATGAAATGCATTCCTTAGTGAAAATTTATTTAAAACCCAAAAGCAAAACACTTGACATTTTATTTCGTCTGGGAATAAGCACCAAAGTCAGAATGCTGAATAATTACATGTCCATGACACATAATTTGATGAAGAGCCAGACAGTCCATTAAAAATGATTCAGAATTGTGTTGAATATTTCACTTGTTCTGTTTCAAGACAAAGAAGAAATGAGTACTGACACTGGATGTTGATTATGTATATTAAATTAATTACATTATTGCTATAATAACAATCATGTTCTCCAAACATCTCCAAAGCATGAAAAATAACGCATCACCATTGTTCAATACAGGCTAAATCCATTTGGTTAGATTTATCTATTAGTTAAGCTAATATACGCCAGGTTACACTTGCTGTATGTGTCACCTTGACGCTGTGATAGCTCCCTTGCCTTGTGTCAGACGGTTATACTTTCAAGCCCCGGTCCAAAGACTTGGGAACAAAATTAAGGCGGACATGACAACACAGTACTGAGGGAGTGCTGCACTATCAGAGATGCTGTCTTTCAGATTAGACATTAAACTGAGGTCCTGTCTGTCTTATCAGACAGGAATAAAAGTCCTATGGCACTGTGACCTGGCCAGTACCTCCATCAGTCAACATTTACTAAAAGACATTGGCTGAAACACTGAGCAGTAGGTAACCATTCAACATAATCTTACACTCAGCCCATGTGCCTCATTGTGTTCACCAAGAAAGATTCAAATTTGGATATCTGTGGAACCTTGTTGTTCACAAATTGACAGTCAGGTGTCCTAAATTACAACAGTGATTATGCTTCAAAAGCACTTCAATTGGCAGTAAAGTGATTTCAACTTTCTGAGTTCACAAAAGGCATTACAGAAATGCAAATCTTTTTTTCTTCGCAACCAAGTTTACAAAATTTAGGAACTTTTCTGTTCAAAACAAGAAATGACAAAAGCTGAGATGTTTTCCTCAGTTTTCTCATCTCGAGTGTATCTGAGAAACAAGGGAATGGAAAACTCTTCTAATTCATTCATTCCCACTGAGTGCCTCACCAGAATTGTAGGTCTAATGTGGGTAAACAGTGTATAAAACTGCTAAAGGTTTTATTTGGCACGGGACTTTCCCGCATATGATCATCTCCTCTCACTACCTCCCTATCCTGTTCCCCTCCCCTCAGGTCCAATCCACCTGCAAGAAGTGTGTCTCCAGGTTTGTTACGAATGCAGAGCTGAAGAAGGCACAGAACAGTCAGGTAAGTGTTTTCATACCATTCCAGTTGCTTTGCTTGGCACATAGGCTTGTACAAACCTCTGGGTCAGCTGCTCTTACGTATATTTTTGACCCTAGTGTTAGGCAAAGGATGTGTTCAGATAATGGGGAGAATCTGTATAGAGATGCTACATTGCTCAGTCTGGCTGAATGGTGCATCTCCAGAGAGTGGTGTAATTATCTCATTCTGGTAAACATAGTAACGCTATGACTGACTGGTCTCCTGTCTCCATAAGCTTGAGGTTATCCAAAACTCTATTGCCCATATTTGAATTCACACCATGAGCCATTCACACATCACCTCTGTGCTCACTAACTCAACTTAGCTCCCATCTGGAAATACAATTTTAAAATTTTCATCTCTGTTTTCATACTCCATGGCCTTAACCCTCTCTTACACTATGCCCTTTTTCCAGCCTTACAACTCTTCGCAATCCCTGTGCTCCTCTATTTCTGAGTTCTTGTGCATCCAGATTGTCTTCGCTCCTCCATTAGCAGTCATGCTCTCAGCTACCCTGGGATTTCTTCCCTAAGCCATTCTGTCTCTCTACCTCTCTCTCCTCCGATTGGACCCTCTTTGAAAAAGCTTTTAATCACTTGTCTTAATGTCTCATGTGGCTCCATGCCAAATGTTATTTAATAATGCTTCAGTGTAGTGCCTTGGGATGTTTTACTATGTTAGACATGATGTGGAGATGCCGGCGTTGGACTGGGGTAAACACAGTAAGAAGTTTAACAACACCAGGTTAAAGTCCAACAGGTTTATTTGGTAGCAAAAGCCACACAAGCTTTCGAGGCTCTGAGCCCCTTCTTCAGGTGAGTGGGAATTCTGTTCACAAACAGAACTTATAAGACACAGACTCAATTTACATGAATAATGGTTGGAATGCGAATACTTACAACTAATCCAGTCTTTAAGAAACAAAACAATGGGAGTGGAGAGAGCATCAAGACAGGCTAAAAAGATGTGTATTGTCTCCAGACAAGACAGCCAGTGAAACTCTGCAGGTCCACGCAACTGTGGGAGTTACAAATAGTGTGACATAAATTCTGATTCTAGGATCGCATGATAAAGAATTATGCGATCCTAGAATCAGAATTTATGTCACACTATTTGTAACTCCCACAGTTGCGTGGACCTGCAGAGTTTCACTGGCTGTCTTGTCTGGAGACAATACACATCTTTTTAGCCTGTCTTGATGCTCTCTCCACTCCCATTGTTTTGTTTCTTAAAGACTGGATTAGTTGTAAGTATTCGCATTCCAACCATTATTCATGTAAATTGAGTCTGTGTCTTATAAGTTCTGTTTGTGAACAGAATTCCCACTCACCTGAAGAAGGGGCTCAGAGCCTCGAAAGCTTGTGTGGCTTTTGCTACCAAATAAACCTGTTGGACTTTAACCTGGTGTTGTTAAACTTCTTACTATGTTAGAGGCATGATATAAATACAGGTTGTTGTTATAGAGGTGCTTCTTCTCAAAGGAAGATCTGTTAGTATATAGCACCATTATAATAGGTCGCAACCTGAATAAAACGTGTGCCGTCGCTTTTCAGAGGTAACAAATACCATACTTCAAAAATCAAGAACAGTGATGAGTGCTTGGCAGCACCAATCAGGAGGTTGTGCAGATCACTGCAACATGCCTGGCAAGTTGCATAGGAATCTGATTTCTCGTGGTTTGGGACAATAGGTGTTGAACTGTCCTATCTGCTGCATGGACACCTGTGGCTCCCATGAGCATAGTAGGGAGCATAAGGCTTGTATTTTCACACACAGAGCGAGGCAGTCCATCTTTTCAAAATTGGGTGCAGAAACCTGAATCTGGAAGCCCCACACCCCTAAATCTGGCTTCTATCATTTTCACTTGGGGGGGCGGGGGGTGGGGGTGGGGGGGGGGGGGGGGGGGGGGGTGGGTGAGGGTTCTAATTTGCATACCTGTGGTTCACGGATATGACTGCACAAGTTAAAGACTGCTGCCTTAATCAGATCTGATTTTGGCTAGTGATATGTCTAAAAGATGCGTTTTGCGCTTTAGACCTGGTAGGAAAAGATTTAAAACTGCTGGAATTCTTTCGAGAGATAGGGTACCCTTTTGGAGAGGAAAGACGTTCTTTTGGATATGGTCCCAGGACACCTTTGGGAAAGGTAAGGTGCCCTCTGAGATTGTTAAAAGTGGACATGAATGTGTGTAAACTCATTGGAACGGTCAATAAAACTGTCAAGAAAACCATCCTGATAGCTGTCAGGAGAACTATTAAGAGATTTGTCAAGGGAACTATCAAGAAAATCATCAATGTCAATTGACATTAGCCTGAGGGTTATCATACTGGATTAGTGCTGCATGACCAATTTCATAACCTTTAATTATCATAGTGGGATGCCTGGCAGTTCACAGCTTGGTTGACAGTTCCAAGTGGTTATAAACTCTTTGAAGTGGGACTATGAACCCAAATATTCGTTTTCATAAGGGATTAAAATAACTTAAATATAGTGAATGGGTTTTTGTCAATGAGGATTCTCTTTTTAAATAGTGAATTCATCAATAGCCACTTAAAATGTCATTTAATCTCAGCATGGCTCCTGAGGTCTGCCCAAAATGGATACTGCTAGAGTTACCATTGTTACTAGATGTAAGGGACAAAGGTGGTGGGTGGGGGGCATGGATTGACATTAAAGTCCACATAGGGTTGGGGGAATGAGGTAGTTTGTGTTGGCATGGATAGGACATGGGGAGTGTGTTCGGGAGGGGGGCTGAGGGGATGTGAGGGGCAAGGCATGTTTTTTTCATTTTATTATTTATTTTCATAGCCATGTTCAAAGTGCTGGTACACCAAGGCCGGTCTTTCACCCAGCCTGCCTCTGCAGCTGACAGTCCCCAACCTCTTTCCAGGCTCTCCTGCCATGACTCCTATTTTCACCACCACCCGTCTCCACCTCCCAACCAAAAATCTGATCTTCTGGGGCACTTTGTCCTGTGTCGGATTTGCACAGCCAGCAATTGTCCCAATTCTGCATCCCCTTGCCCTGTCCATGCCAAGACATACCGCCTACGTGCCCCCACCCATCCCCCCCTCAGTAACCCTCATATCCTCCCCGGAAGCCAATGTTCTTCACCCCCTCATGGATCCTGATACCGTACATGCCAACCTCAATGTCCTCCACCAATCCTCCATGGTCCTTTATTAATCCATTACTGGATTAGTGTTGCATGACCTATTTCACAACTTTTAATTATCGTAGTGGGATGCCTGTCAGTTCACAGCTCGATAAAACTCTGACAGGGCTGGACAGACTGGATGAAGGGGTGTTATTTCCTCTGGCGTGGGAGGAGGGGGGTTCTACAACAAGGGATCACGGTCTCAGGATAGAGGGTAGGCCATTTAGGACTGAGGTAAGGAGAAATTCCATCACGCAAAGTGGCAAAACGGTGAAATTCTCTATCATAGAAGGCTGTGGAAGCCAGGTCACTGAATAAATTTAAGAAGGGAACAGATTTCTAGACTGTAAAGGTGTCAAGGGGAGAGACTAGGAGCATGGCGTTAAGATAGAGCCATGATCATGTTAATTAGTGGAGCAGGCTTGAGGGGTCAAATGGCCAACTCCTGTTTTCTATGCAACAAAAATAGGTCAAACTGGCATTTTCCGTTTGTGAGGATAATTTCCCTGCTGTCACGAACGAGACAAAAGGCAGGAAGTTGATTTCCTATAAAAATGATAACCTGCTGTTTCATACAAAGGAAGCTGATTTACCTTTCTGCCCAAAGGTAGGTCTGACTGCAGCACCACAATCTCCATCATGGACAGGGCAAGGAGGCAGGTCCTGAATCCATTCCAGCCAGAATGGGGATTGAACCCCTTGATATAACAATCAGCTATGAGGAAGACTCAAACCAGATTCGAAACATTGACTCTGTTTCTCTCTCCACAGATGATGCCACATCTGCAGAGTTTTCCAGCATTTTTGTTTTCAGTTCAGATTTCCAGCATCTGCAGTATTTTGCTTTTATTGAAGCTTGTGCTGTTATCAATCTGATCCACACCTTCCATCCAACCAATTGAGCCAACCAAGCCACAAGAAGTTGATGACGCAACATACACACTTACACATATTTTGCAACCTGGAGCTATGGATATTGATGGCAGAGGCTGCAATTTACTTCCATCATCTCTCCTGCTCTTACCGCCTGTCATCGGTGTTGGTGGGAAGGATTTACAAGTTGGAACTTAACTGGCTTGGCCACATTATGAACGCACCTTCCTTGGCCATCAAGAGCGACTCAGAGGCAGGGATGCTACTATTGCATCATTAGACCTCCTTACAAAAAGAAATGCTGGAGATAATAAATAATGTTGCAAGAATTAGTGCACTTTATTGGGTTTTTCCAGAATGTTTAATGATCCTAACACGTTTGAGAGGAAATTAATGCACGTTGGAAGGAAAAATGGGCAACACACATACTCCATAAATGATTACCATTGAACTCCAATTGATTTAGAAGGGTCTGAGGGAAAGGAAGACACTAAGAAAGAGAAAGTATGTAAGATAAAGAGATGGGTGAATAGGACAAGCAACGTGGATGTACGATACATTACAGGCTGTATTGATTCGGGTAAGTAACTCTTTCTTTATTCAATGGGAATAAATAATTGTTTGAATCTTACGTGGGAGTTGACTTAATGATTAAAAAGGTTCAAAAAGATTTGCTGATTTCCATTTTCTGGGATGCAAAGTCCTCCACCTGGGTGAGTGCACGGATAGGCTGCCAGGTGTGGTGGTGAAAGCTTCAGTTTGAGATACACCTTCAGGGGATGTTTGTTATTACCAGATTCAGTAAAGGCTTCTTTCAGCAGCCAAGTCACAAGCTGCTGCAATGCTACAGATGAGCTGCTGGGCACGAGTCAGCAATATTGATTTGACTGGAGTTGTGTTGCTTGGTTGAACATTGTATAATGACCACTCAAACAAGACCATTGGGTATTATTGATGCTGTGCTATAATACTTTATCAGGCTAATCTGTTATTCAATAATAATTTGTTTTCCTGTGTGGCTCAATAATCTGAATTTTGTTTCTTTTTCCAGATTCTTCATTGGTAATAGAAGTAGCTATCAGACTTCCGGGGCTGTAGTCTCAGGAGTTGCAAAGATCCCAGTCTCAAGCAATCAGAGTCACTCACAGAGGCTAGAATCAGCAATCCAAAACCTTTGCAGTTTTTTTACAAACATCACAGAGACAAGAACAAAGAAATACTCCATTATCACAGAATCATAGAAAGTTTACGGCTCAAAAAGAGGCCACTTGGCCCATCATGTCTGCATTGGTCAAACAACGAGCCACTTGGCCTAATTCCACTTTCCAACATTTGGTCCATAACCCTACAGGTTATGGTGCTTAAGCTGCATAGTTTGACACCTTTAAATAAGTGGAGAGTTTCAGCCTCCACTACCCTTTCAGGCAGTGAGTTCCAGACTCCCACAACCCTCCGGCTGAAATTATTTTTCCTCATCTCCCCTCTAATATTTCAGCCAATGACTTTATATCAATGTCCCCTAGTCACTGACCTCTCTGCTAAAGTAAGCAGGCCCTTCCCATCCATGTTATCCAGCCCCCTCACAATTTTGTACATCTCAATCAATTCTCTCCTCAGGCACCTCAGTTCCAAGAGAACAACCTCAGTCTATCCAATCTTTCACCAGAACTGTAATTTTCCAACCCTGGCACCATCCTCATAAATCTCTGCACCATTGCGAATGCAATTACATTAATGAGGTGATTAGAACTGCACACAGCACTTAAATTGTGCCTAACTAGTGTTTTATATAATTCCTGCATTGATGACCTGTTGGCGGGATTGGCAGGAGGCCAATATTTTAACAAAATCGACCTTAGCCAGGCATACTTACAGATGAATGTAGACCAGAAGTCACAGGAACTTCTGACAATCGTGATACATAAAGGCTTATTTTGGTACCGAAGGTTATCATTTAGTACTACTCTGGCATTGTTTCAAAGAGCAATGGATCAGATCCTGAGTGGACTGAGTCCAGTGCTATCTGGATGACATCCTGGTCACTGGAAGAGACAAAGAGGAATATCTTTGGAATTTGGATGCCATTCCTCAGAGATTGGAAGTCTATGCTGACTGAGAGTCCCACAAGGACAAGTTTGAGTTCTTCCAGTCCTCCGGTGAATATTTGAGACATGTGATTGATGCCACGGGCCTTCACAAATCTCCTTCAAAGATCAAAGCTATCAGAGGCACCTGTACCTCAGAATATTAACCAGGTGTGATCCTTCCTAGGATTGTTGAATTACCAGGGAAGAATTGTTTAAAATTTAGCAACCATTTCAAAATCATTGCATAACCTGTTTGTCAGGACAAGAAGTGGTTGGTCGGATCAATGCAATAACACTTCTTTGCAAGCCAAAGATGTGTTGCTCAAATCTGAAGTCCTCACGCATTTCGATTCTACCCCACAGTTAGTGTGTGGCGTATTTCCTCATGGTGTTGGAGCAGTGGAATCCCACATCATGTTGTCGGGTGAAGAAAGACCCATTGCTTTTGTGTCTCAAACATTGAGCAAAGCTGAAAGTAACAAGCACAAATCTTTGGATCAAAGACATTTTTTTTGATTTGATTTGATTTGGCCAGATATGGTGCCATCTGGAGGAGACATGTGGACCAGCTGTTGGCGGGGAGAAGTGATCCGTCGGAAATGGAACCTGCTGAAAATCTGGATTCAACTGTACAAAGTCCTGACCTGAATCTCCCTGAAATTGTGACACTGACAGAGACTGGTGAGGAAGACAACACCTCACCTTCAGACCAGGCACTGATTCAACCTCTAGTTACAACGTTGACACCAGTCAAAACAATCACTGATAATGTTCATACAAAGGTGAAAATGCCAGAGGTTACAACCAGTGTAAAGAAGGAGACACCAAATGTTTACTGTCAACCGTTCTGAGAGCAACAACTTCCCAACCGTCTGACTTACCGGTTATTGTTATTTGATTATTGCTCATGTTACACTGTTAGAAATTGTTGGGGATGTTTAATTTAAAGGGGGAGGAAATGTTATGTATTTATGTTTCTATTGAGTCTTAGTAGCTGCAGTAAACACTGTGTGTTAATATATGCATGTCGTCACCAGAAGTGATGTGACAGGTTGCTGACACAGGAAACTGCCATCGTGAAGAAACAGACTGCAGTGAACACATCTTGTAAATAATCTGTTGGTTTTTAACCCTCTTGTGCTTCCTAGCATCAATTCCACCATATGCAACAGGCTGGGTCTCTTCTCTTGAAAAAAGTGAGGGGTGGCCTAATAGAGTTATTTAAAGTTATGAAAGGCTCTGATAGAGTGTATACAGAGAGTGTGCTGGGAAGAGCAAAACGAGAGGCCACTTATGTAAGATAATCATCAAGAAATCCATAGGGAATTTAGGAGAAATGTCTTTCCACAGAATGGTGAGAACATGGAACTCATGACAGTGGATGATAATATGGATACATTTAAGAGTAAGTTAAACAAATATGTGTGGGAGAGGGGAATAAAGGGTTACCATGGTAGATTTAGATGAGGAAAGATGGAAGCAGTCTCAAGAGAAGCCAGCATGGACTGGCTAAATAACCTGTTTATAACAGCAAAGAACAAGAAAAAAGGAAAGTACTGCACAGGAACAGGCCCTTCAGCCCTCCAAGCCTGTGCCAATCATGATGCCCTAACTAAACTTAAAAAAAACCTTCTGCCCTTACTCAGTCCGTATCCCTCTATTCCCTCCCAATTCATGTACTCATCCAGATGCCTCTTAAATGTTGCTAATGCGCCTGCTTCCACCACCTCCTCTGGCAGCTTGTTCCAGGCACCCACCACTCTCTGCATGAAAAACTTCCCCCGCACATCTCCCTTAAACTTTCCCCTCTCGCCTTGAAATTGTCCCCTTGTAATTGACACTTCCACCCCGGGAAAAAGCCTCTAACTATCCACTCTGTCTATGCCCTCAGCCTCTGTCTCTCCAGTGAAAACAATCCTAGTTTATTCAACCTCTCCTTACAGCCAACACCTCACGACCAGGTAACATCTTGGTGAGCCTTCTTTGCACTCTTTCCAAAGCTTCCACATCCTTCTGGCAGTGTGGCAATCAGAACTGCACGCGATACTCCAAATGCGGCCTAACCAAGGTTTTATATAGCTGCAACATGATTTCCCAACTCTTGTACTCAATGCTCCGGCTGATGGGGGAAAGCAAGCCTTATGCCTTCTTAATCACCTTGGCCACCTGTGTTGCCACTATTAGCAAACTGTGAACCTGCACGTCCAGATCCCTCAGGATGTTAATGTTCCTAAAAGTTCTGCCATTTACAGTATAATTCACACTTAAATTTGAGCTTATGTGCCGTATATACTGTATTAACTTGTGAAAGATGCTGTTTAACATAAGTCTGCCTTCTTTCTCTACTGGTTTCTTTTATCCTCACTCTCTTTTCTCTATTCCTTCTCAATTATAACATATTTCATGGATTTATCATCAAAATGTATTATCTTCCACAATACTTTATTGAAGAAAGTGAGTGTATGTGCAATAATAACCCGTGCTTTGAAGATGGATTATTTATTCTTAATTCTAGCATTCTGCACAAGGCTAACATCAAATGATAATTCACATTGATTAAGTTTTGAATTTTAGTTTCAGGTTAATTTTCTAAATAATGAAAATAGCTCTCATTATCTATTTTCAACAAGTTTGTAATGATCAACCTGGTTTGGATTTGTTCCTTCTCTGCAAGAACCCTCCCATTTAAAATAGTTATTTCTGTTGTCGCCGCTCAGTGGGTCCTTAACTACACTAAACTGATTAGCATTTAGTGATATTGAGAAAGGAAAAACCAGCCAGAGTGGCACAGTAAACTGCATCAGCTCAGAAGCATGCTACTAAAATGTGCTGCTTTGGAGAAAGAGAGAATCATTTCGGCATCTAATGCAAAGATAGGGGACAAAGCCGGTGTTTAATTGCTGAGGACGCATTTTAAAAGAATGTGTAGACTTGGCTGTGTGAGTATTATTCAAATTCTAGATTTATAGCTCTGCTATTGTAAATACTAAACTTAGATTTTTCACCTCATTAGAGTCTCCCTTAAATGATATAGAAAGTTTCTTTGTGCATCACTGTGTCATGAAATAGATAAGGCTGGGATTTTCCGGCCCTGCTGTGCCGGTGGCGAGTCACCATTGGCCGGTGGGTTTTCCAGCGGTGCGGCCAGTGAGCACCGCAAACGGCCACTGCAGGACGAGAAGATTCCGCCGGTGGCCAATGGCGAGCTGCTGTCGTTGCCCCGTGGGGGTGGGGGGGGGGGGGGGGGTGGTGGAAAGCCAGCCTTTTTAACCTATCATGCTCTCTTGGAGATTTATAGATCATTCGACCAACAGATGGCAATATTTCACTTCAAATCGTCAGACAATTGTTTTTACAAAACAATAACAACTGTCGTTAAAGATACTCCTATTTTGGACTCAGGTTTTTCTTGAACGAACATCAATGTAATAACACCCAGATCATCTGTTTTTAGTGAGGGATACATACCAGCCAGGACACCAGAGATAACTCCTCTGCTATTCTTCAGAATAGTGCATTCACATCAGTGGGATGGCCGGGCCTCGGTGTTTAATGTGTCACCCAAGAGATGATAGATATCCTGGCCCATCCAGCAGTATTGCGCAGCAACTGTCAGCCTAGAATTTGCGCTCAAACATTGGTATGAATTTGAATCAATCTGCTAAACTGTGTTTTTAAAATGATTTTAAAGGGATTTCTCAGGCTTGTTTGTAATCTTTATTTGTACAGCAATCTATTCACTTCGGTGGGGAATAAAACCATTAAAAAATTGAGTGGTTGGCTAAAGTTGCAGAATATCTAATGTTTTCTTATCCACGGATTTCTGTGGGTGTCGCCCTGTTCTATATTTCCGCCAGATCAGGACTGCTCAAGTTGTTTGTTTGTACCAATGAGCAAAATGCAACACATTTTTTTCACAGACTGTATGATCTATCCTCTGCATGGCTTCTACTTACATAGATAGTTGGAAGTAATTCCCAGAGCATCAGTTACCAAACATGAGCAGGGCCAGAATAGACCACGGTGTAACCTCACTTGTCACTGTTCCCAGTTACAGGTACATTCATTCATCACTGTCATCTGGCCACTTTTGTCTATCTATTTTCAATCTAGTTAAGTCAATTGCCATCAATTCCATTAGCTCAGTCTTCCTTTGGAAGCAGTACAGATATGTGTGTTTTCAGAAAGCATATTCACTGTATAGTCTGCTCCCCAACTTAGTTTTCTCTTCAAAGAATTTCAGTAAATTTCTGAGACAAGAACTATTGCTTTTAAATCCACATTGACAGCTCATTACAGTATCTGCCTCTTTTAGATGATTAATAATATCACTGATGCGCGATATAACTCACGAGGCTAGAGATCCTCGAGGAAATAAAGGCTTTTATTGACTACTACAATAGAGCTACCATATATAATACACGATCCCAGACTAAAGGGTCCCAGACAGAGCAGTGACCTTTATACCTCTCCCAGGAGGCGGAGCCCGACTGGGATGTACCATAAGAACTATATTACAGGTAGAACAGCCCAACCCTAACCCCAACAGTAACATGTAGAACAGCCCAACCCTAACCCCAACAGTAACATGTAGAACAGCCCAACCCTAACCCCAACAGTAACATATATACAGACTCATAGTACTGGCCAGACCCTGGCTCAGCACTCCTGGTGGGAACCAATGATGGTTCACCACATTCACCCCTCCTTTGAAAACAAAGGCCGGCGGGGTACAAAACACAGAACAATTGGTCATCAGTCTATAAGTTCAGACGGTCTGGGGACCGCACCGTCGTTGTGACCTCCTCAGCACCGGCGATGACATGGGTATAGGCACTCGCGGTGGCGTTCTCCCCAAGGCGGTGTCCAACGGCTCCTCCAATGTCTCACGGGCCGGTAGACCCCGAGGTGGTGACAATCCGCTGAACTCGGGCACGCCTTGAAGTGGCGACCATCTCCTGGACTCAGCCAAGCTGTACACAGGAGTAAAAGGGTTAAGTGATGGTCCCATAGAAACATAGAAACCCTACAGTGCAGAAGGAGGCCATTCGGCCCATCGAGTCTGCACCGACCACAATCCCACCCAGGCCCTACCCCCACATATTTTACCCGCTAATCCCTCTAACCTACGCATCCCAGGACTCTAAGGGACAATTTTTAACCTGGCCAATCAACCTAACCCGCACATCTTTGGACTGTGGGAGGAAATCGGAGCACCCGGAGGAAACCCACGCAGACACGAGGAGAATGTGCAAACTCCACACAGACAGTGACCCGAGCCGGGAATCGAACCCGGGACCCTGGAGCTGTGAAGCAGCAGTGCTAACCACTGTGCTACCGTCCCGATGCTGCCCGCGCCGTTTCAGGCGGGGAAACAATAGTTGGGGGGTCTCTAACAGGAGGAATGGGAGCGACAGGGGTTTCCAAGCCCCCTGCTGGCGCCAGGTCTCGAATCGAGACCGTGTCCTCTCGCCCGTCAGGGTATGCCACATAGGCATACTGAGGGTTGGCGTGGAGGAGATGGACCTGTTCAACCAAAGGGTCGGACTTGCGGGTCCTAACATGTCGCTGCAGGAGGACAGGTCCTGAGTACGTCAACCTAGACGGTAATGAGGTCCCAGAGGAAGACTTCTGAGGGAATGAAAACAGTCTCTCATGGGGAGTAGCGTTGGTTGCCGTACACAGGAGTGAGCGTATGGAGTGGAGCGCATCAGGGAGCACCTCTTGCCAACGGGAGACTGGAAGGCCTTTAGACTTCAACGCCAGTAGGACAGCCTTCCAGACTGTAGCATTCTCACGTTTAACCTGTCCGTTACCCCTAGGGTTGTAGCTCGTGGTTCTACTAGAGGCAATCCCGTATGAGAGCAGGTATTGCCTCAAGTCATCGCTCATGAACAACGAGCCCCTATCGCTGTGGATGTAACAGGGGTAACCGAACAGGGTGAAAAGATCACGAAATGCCTTGATAACCGTGGCAGCGGTCATATCAGAACAGGGAATGACAAAAGGGAATCGTGAGGACTCATCAACCACATTGAGGAAGTACACGTTCCGATCTGTCGAGGGAGGGGGGCCCTTAAAATCCACACTCAGTCTTTCGAAGGGACGAGTGGCCTTAACGAGTTGTGCCCTGTCAGGTCGGTAAAAGCGCGGTTTGCATTCCGCGCATACCCGGCAGCTTCTGGTTATGGACCTGACGTCCTCCACCGAGTAGGGTAGATTCCGGGCTTTTATGAAGTGGTAGAGCCGAGTGACCCCCGGATGGCAAAGGTCATTGTGGAGAGCCTGCAATCGATTCTCCTGCATACTGGCGCATGTTCCACGCGACAGGGCATCTGAGGGTTCGTTGAGTTTCCCTGGACGATACATGATGTCGTAATTATAGGTGGGGAGTTCGATTCTCCACCTCAAGATCTTATCGTTCTTGATCTTGCCCCGTAACGTGTTATTGAACATGAACGCCACGGACCGCTGGTCCGTGAGCAGGGAGAACCGTTTTCCCGCCAAGTAATGGCGCCAATGCCGGACGGCCTCCACAATGGCCTGTGCCTCCTTTTCCACCTCCGAATGTCGAATTTCGGGGCCTTGGAGGGTGCGAGAGAAATAGGCGACGGGCCTGCCCGCCTGGTTAAGTGTGGCGGCCAGGGCGAAATCAGATGCATCGCTCTCCACCTGGAAGGGGATGGACTCATCGATAGCGTGCATCGTGGCTTTCGCAATGTCGGCTTTTACTTTTTCAAAGGCCAAACGAGCCTCTGGTGCTAGGGGAAAAGAGGTAGACTTGATGAGCGGACGGGCTTTGTCCGCGTAATTGGGAACCCACTGTGCGTAGTAAGAGAAGAAGCCTAAGCATCTTCTCAGTGCTTTTACGCTAGTGGGCAGGGGAAGTTCGAGGAGGGGACGCATACGGTCTGGATCAGGGCCAATGACCCCGTTTTCCACCACGTATCCGAGGATAGCTAGGCGGCGCATGCGAAATACACACTTCTCCCTGTTGTAGGTCAGATTCAGGCGAGATGCAGTGCGTAGGAATCTAAGAAGGTTGGTATCGTGGTCCTGCTGGTCATGGCCGCAGATGGTGACGTTATCCAGGTACGGGAAGGTAGCCCGCAGTCCGTTATGGTTCACCATTCGGTCCATAGCACGCTGGAAGACCGAGACCCCATTCGTGACACCAAAAGGAACCCTTAGAAAATGGTACAAACGACCATCTGCCTCAAAAGCCGTGTATTGTCGGTCCTCTGGGCGAATGGGGAGCTGGTGGTAGGCAGACTTTAGGTCGATGGTGGAGAACACCCGGTACTGCGCAATCTGGTTGACCATGTCAGAAATGCGCGGGAGGGGATACGCATCCAGCTGCGTGTATCTGTTAATGGTCTGACTATAGTCTATGACCATCCGGGGTTTGTTCCCACTCTTGACCACCACGACCTGCGCTCTCCAAGGACTAGCGCTAGGTTGTATGATCCCTTCCTTGAGGAGCCGCTGAACCTCAGATCGAATGAAGATCCGATCCTCAGCGCTGTAACGCCTACTCTTAGTCGCGATGGGCTTGCAGCCTGGCACGAGATTCTGGAATAAGGAGGGTGTGGTAATCTTAAGCGTCGAGAGGCTACAGGTGGAGCGCGTTGGGCAATTTAGAGGCTGCGAGTCTCCCACTGAAAGCGGAGGGAGTGGCCCACCGTACTGTAGGGTTACACTCTTCAAGTGGACCATGAAATTTAGTCCGAGGAGTATTGGCGCGCAAAGGTGCTGTAACACCAGGAGCTTGAAGCTCTTGTAAACCGTGCCCTGCACCGTTAAATTTACCACGCAACTCCCTAGCACGGTGACAGACCGGGACCTTGACGCCATCGAAATTGTCTGCTTGACAGGCTGGATCTGGAGGCCACACCGCTTCACGGCATCTGGGTGAATGAAGCTCTCCGTGCTCCCGCTGTCAAACAGACAATAAATCGTGCGTTTGTTTACCTGTATGTCCATCATGGACTTGTCGAGTCTGTGAGGCTTTGCCTGGTCCAGGATGATCGACGCCACCGTTGGTTCATGAGCGCCACTGCAGGCAGCTGAGATGGATGATGACGACCCCTGCTGGTCATTCGCGGTCGGTGCCGACCAAAATGGCTGCTCCCATAGGTCGCACGTGGGCGATGGTGCCAAAATCAGCGGCCCCTGGTGGTCGCGCGTCTCTTGCGACTCCGTCGTCTGGAATGGCGATGTCCTGGCCTCGCACGTGGAAGAAGCCCTTGACGATGCCGACGACGAGGAAACCGACTCCGGGGAGTCACACGCCGCACTGCTGTTCCTGGATGGAAGTTTGGATCGACATACCTTCGAATAATGCTCCTTCTTGCCGCAGGCGGAGCACAACACCGCTTTAGCGGGACATCGCTGCCGAGGGTGTTTCACTCCCCCACAGAAGTAACACCGCGGGCCGCCTGGAGCTGCTGCCGTCGTCAGGCCCGAGGGTGGGAACGCAATCACGCAGCTTTTCGGTCCCGCTGGATGAAGTGGGGTCTGTGACTGCCCCTGCCACGCTGTCTCCACGTGGTCGTCGGGGTACATCGCCAGACTTTTGGAGGCCGTTTCTAGCGCATCCGCTAGCTCTATAGACTTAGTGAGATCGAGATTACCTTGCTCCAACAGCCTAAGGCGGATATAAGACGAGCCGATTCCCGCCAGAAACGCATCTCGAGCGAGGTTGTTCATGTTCTGGTCTGCCGACACTGCTTTGCAGTTCCAGCCCCTGGCTAGCTGTAGGAGCTTGCACGCGCACTGTTCCGTCGTTTCGCCGGGCTGCCGCCGTCGAGTGGCTAAGAGATATCGAGCATGCATTTCGTTCAGCGGTTTAATGTAGCGCCTCTTAAGAAGCTCGAGGGCCCCTTTGTAGTCGATGGTCCCACGGATCGCTAAATATACAGCGTCGCTTACCCTCGCGTGGAGGACCCGGAGTCTGTCGGCGTCGGTGGTGACCGCTGCGGAGGCTTCGAGGTAATCCTGAAAGCATTTCAACCAGTGGTCGAAGGTGTTGGAGGCGCCCGCCGCACGTGGGTCCAGCGTAAGCTGTTCGGGTTTAAGCATTTGCTCCATACTCTCTGTGTCGTTTTCTTTTTTTTTAACGAAGAGAGTTCAATAGTAGTCAATAAAATTGATGCGCGATATAACTCACGAGGCTAGAGATGCTCGAGGAAATAAAGGCTTTTATTGACTACTACAATAGAGCTACCATATATAACGTCTGAGGATCGTGGGATTATATTCATTGGAGTTTAGGAGGTTGAGGGGAGATCTGATAGAAACTTACAAGATAATGAACGGCTTAGATAGGATGGACGTAGGGAAGTTGTTTCCATTAACAGGGGAGACTAGGACGCGGGGGCACAGCCTTAGAATAAAAGGGAGTCACTTTAGAACAGAGATGAGGAGAAATTTCTTCAGCCAGAGAGTGGTGGGTCTGTGGAATTCATTGCCACAGAGGGCTGTGGAGGCCGAGACGTTGAGCGTCTTCAAGACAGAAAATTGATAAATACACGATCCCAGACTGAAGGGTCCCAGACAGAGCAGTGACCTTTATACCTCTCCCAGGAGGCGGAGTCCGACTGGGATGTACCATAAGAACTATATTACAGGTAGAACAGCCCAACCCTAACCCCAACTGTAACATGTAGAACAGCCCAACCCTAACCCCAACAGTAACATATATACAGACTCATAGTACTGGCCAGACCCTGGCTCAGCACTACCTGATGGGAACCAACGATGGTTCACCACAATCACTAAGGGTAAACGTTCAGCTCCATTAGAGAAAATTCCATGCTGCTAAATTCCAGAAGTATTATCATTAATGTAAAGTGGTAAAAGTTTCTTTCAAAATCTTTTGTGAAAGGTGCTGTTTAAACACAAGTCTTTCTTCTTTCTCTACTGGTCTCTTATACCCTCTCTTCCTTCTTTTCTCTATTCCTTCTCAATTATAACATATTTCATGGATTTATCATCAAAATTACTAAATTACTAAAAGAGCCTTCAGCACCAATGAGTCAAACTACAAACTTGACAAAGAATGGGCAAGGCTGTTAATCCCCGTGAGGACAGCAATGGAGCTGGTAAAGTATGGAATTTCAAGCCGCCAATCTGGATGCCAGTTCCCTGGCTTCACTCTCCTCCCAGGACATCTTAAGTTTCGGCCATTTAACAGCAAAATTAGGAAATGTTTTATCACACAAAAGTATGGTGCAAATCTTGGAACACACTTCCTCAGAAAGAATATGGAAGCAGGGTTGATTTGAAATTTTGCAAGACTGAAATTGATCTCTGTTAGAGAAAAGTATTAAAACATATGAAATAAACAGAGGAAAATAAAGCTGACATGCCAATTAGCCATAACCGAACTGAATGGAAGAATTGGTTCGAAGAGTTAAACGCTTTACTCATGTCCCCATGTACCAATGTATTTCATGTTTCAACAGTTTCTTCTGTAGAAATGACCCCCTCCTAACCCCGCTCCTCATTCTTTATAATTGGCTTAAAATTCCAGACCCCTGATTTCCAACTTCTTAACACTCGGGGAAAAGCTCTGTTCACATTGTGTAATTTCTCAGGGACAGACAACCTGCCAACCACTACCTGCCTGACCTATGTGGCCTTCTTCAATGATATCGTAAGGCGAGATTCAAACATGTGGACTGCGTGGAAGTTCTGAAACAGGGATTTTTTGTATTTCACCAGCATCAAATCTTTATGTACATTCATTTAAAAGTTGAATTCATACAGACAAGCTATTTACAATGAATGACCATGGTCCCAACATTCCAGACACAGCAGAAAACAGCCAAGAGCTCGCCTCCTGGAATCTAATCAGCCAGGCAGCCGAGTGGGTTGTAGAGCATTGGGAACAGCAAAAGTTTGTATTCAGTGACAGTTAGTGGACTCCTGTTGCTAATTTCCCTCAAACACATGAACCACATTACCAGATTGCAATTTGACTCCAGAGCATGAAGGCTATTTTCTTCAAGCGCAGAATTCTGACAGTAGAGGAGGTGGCCATTCGGCCCATCGTGTCTGCACCTGCTCTCCAAATGGGAAATTCACTTAGTGCCATTCTTTCACCTTCTCCCTGTAACCTTGCACATTCTTCCTTTCCAGAAAACAGTTTAATTCCCTTTTGAATGATTCCATTGAGCCTGCCTCCACTATATTCTCAGGCAGTGCATTCCAAACCCATGGGCTTCTCAGGCTCGGAGGATACTGTGCTGTGAAGACTGTCTTCATTGGTCTCCTGCAGTTTTATTTCTGCTCCTGTTTTCCTTACTGCTGCTCCAGACCAACACAAGTTTCAGGCGACTCTCCTCATGGCTCTTGTTTGTACCATGCTGCGGATCACGATTTGAGAGCTCCTGCTTCTTCTTTGGCCATTTCTCGTTGCATCTGGTTCTGCACTCCCCCCCACTCCCATCGGCCTGCTAAAGACACTGCTCCCTGCACAGAGGGGCCCACAGGGGTCAACCAGTTCCCCTGCCCAGGGCTCTCTCACCACCACCACTTGCTAGTGGAGGCCTTGCTGCAATGCTCAGAACTCTCCGTTTTTCAGACCAATTGCAAATGGCGGGCGGCTCCTTTCAAGCAGGCCAGAATGGCGCGATCCCACACCAGATTCTGCGCTTAGAGCCTCATTAATTATTCACAGGCGAGATCCCCTCCGGCTCTCCTGGCAGGCTGGCAACTGATTCGTCCGCCCACTGTCAGCCGGCAGGTTCAAAGGTCCTGGCACCATATTTAAACGCCAGTCCAGCGCACTCATATCACTCTCTCCAGCCCAGCTGTCTTCACCAGACCGTGCAGGATATCAGCAACCCAGAGAAATGGCCTTAAGAAGAAGATATCTGTTCCTGGATGAAACCATCCTCTCCCCAAGACCATCACCGAGGCACCCATGCCCCACTTGGACCCCTCCCCATCGCCTCTGGAGTCTTTGTGCATCCTCATCCAGTAAACATTGTGGTACCCCTTTGACCCTCTTGTTTGAGGGCTTTTTATCCAGCCTTGTCGAGGCCGAGCTTCTCTCCCCCTCAGTCTTCCCTCTGCCTTCCATTGTTCCTCCTCTTCGTCCACCTCCTTACCCCCTCATCCTGCCATCGGGAGCCCTCACCCTTTCCCCCCATTCCTTGCACTGCCCTCCTTCCATGTTGCCCCCCCCCCCCCTCACTCAGTCTTCATCACGCCACAATCCCCGCTCACACTCCACCCGGGTTGAACTTTGGACCTTTTGCTAAGGTGGCTATGAGAGTCCCGCAGCATGGTGCGATCCAGGTAAACACTGGTATGTGGCATCAGGAGGGAAGGAGACCTTCGTATCCCCTAACGCCAGGCACAGTACTGAACTGAGATGGTGCCACAGGAGGGCCCAAGGGTCCAGCAGCACGGTGTTGTCCATTGAGACCAGCTCAGCATGGAGATGGAGGCAGGAATGGGTCTGCCTGGCAGAGTAATGAACAGTGCATCAGGAGCCGTGCAGCACAATGGCACTCACCCCTGCCTTGTGCATGCCACTCTTTAGCAATCGGGTTTAACGCTGACATGCTTTCCTGCTGATATGCTGCAGGATTGAAAGGCCTGATGGGACACCAGCAGCCAACTGTTTTAATGAGATGCAAATGCATGCAAATGGCATTCATACCACCTGTCAGTGGGAAACTGACCCACCATTAACCCAACGTTGGGAGATTTGCAACATGATTTCACACCAGCGGGTTTCTGATTTTCTTGCTCCTGCTAGATTCTCCACTCCTACCCACCACCAAACCCACCGTGGATGAAATGGGAGTATTCTGTCCAACATCAATGAGGAACTCCACACGGACCACACAGATAATGGCCAGTAGCACTTTGCCCCTGGGGAATCAATATAGTTTGGTGGCGCCTTTAGCAGCAGCACACTGCAAGCAAATCTTTCCTCCTTGATCTTTCTCTATCCACTGTCAAAATCTTCTATCTGACTTTCCTCTTTGCTATTGTAGCAGAGATGTTGAAAGCACCAAAAGGTATAATTTCAAATGTGAGGTTCTTTTAAATTTGTGAAATTAAGTAATTATGAGCACAACACTACATAAATATATGCAAAACTAACAAAAGAAGGGTTTGAATTATGCAGTACATTTGTGGGTCTTTTCTCTGAAGCAATGTACACATCTTCTGCTTGTAGAATTTACAATGAGCTTCCTGCTGTGTACCCAGCATTTGTAGGATTATCTAGGAGGTTACATTTTGAACATAACCACCCATTAATCACAGTAAAATGGTTACTGGCTCTGTAACTGCTGCAGATTAGCCTTTTGAGATTTAAGGAAATTCTAACAGCATCTTATCAAGGTATTTGAAATTATTAAAAAAGGATTGAATAGGATTGATATTCTCTGGTAACAAGATCAAGAACAAAGGGGCACAATCTTGAGATTAGAGCTGGGCTATTTAGAGGCATAGAAACTAGAAACAGGAATAGGCCATTCAGCCCTTCGAGCAACATCCGCCATTCATTTTGATCATGGCTGATTGTTGAATTCAAAATCCTGATTCCCACCTTCTCCCCCATATCCCTTGATCCCTTTAGCCCCAAGCGCTATATCTAATTCCTCCTTGAAATCACACAACGTTTTGGCTTCAACTACATTCTGTGGTAGTAGATTCCACTTATTCACCACTCTCTGGGTGTAGAAGTCTCTCCTCACCTCAGTTCCAAAAGGTTTACCCTTATCCTCAAACAATGACCCCTAGTCCTGGACTCCCCCACCATTGGGAATATTCTTTCTGAATCTACCCTGTCTAACCCTGTTAGAATTTTATACGTTTCTATGGGATCCCCTCTCTCTTTTCTAAACTCCAGTGAATATAATCCTAACTGACTTAGTCTCTCCTTATATGTCATCCCAGGAATCAGCTGGTAAACTTTCACTGTACTCCCTCTATAGCAAGGACATCCTTTCTCAGATGACACCAACACTGCACACAATAGTCCAGGTGAAGCCTCACCAACGCCCAGAAATCAGGAGCAGTTTTTCATACAGCAGAAATCTGTCATCCTATTCCTCAAAAGGATGTGGATGTTGGGACAATTGAAGGTTTGAAGACTGAGATTTGTTTAAGGGTATCAGGGGATATGGAGTAAAAGAAGGGGGAGAAAATAGGATCAAGATAAAGCCATTTAGTCCCTCAAACTCTTTCTGCCATACATTAAGATTATGGCTGATCTGCAACCTAACTCCATACACCCAACTTTGTCCTGTGGTGATATAAACAGGGCCTAGTTTTAAGGCTGATAAAATTGGATATCCTAAATTAAAGAATTGGGCATATTGAAATCAAACACAGTCAAACCTCAGGCAGGTCAATTATACAAATACACAAACATGTCTGGGCCTGACCCATCAACCACCCATCAAAAGTCGTTGCACCCGACTGATACTTAGCAGGAGATCATTGCACCCCATTGAAATGCACCGGCCTATTGTTAGAAGCCCAGATCGGGCCAGACTTTCTGTCACCGAAGGCTCCTGCAGTTACATGTAGGCAACAGCATGGAGATGGACACCTGGGGGTGGACCCTGGTGTCCTGTCAGGCAGACATCAAGAAACCCACTGGGTATTGGAACCCCCTCCTAGGACCTCATTGGTCGGAAGTCAGAGAAGTTTCTGGAACGGCAAGCAGGCATGGGGATAAAGGAACACATTTTCAGATACCGGCAGCGAAGACTCGACAGGGGAGACGACCTTGACCATTCGGAAGACTGACCAGAGAAGGGAGGAAGGAAGAAGCTGCCATCGAGACTCACCTTCCTGACGATGGACCAGAGGGACTCAGAGAATCAAGCCTGCAGTTTAACCAAACCATCTTGCGGGTAGTATACTTGAATCTGGGGTATCCTCTTGTTTTATGTGGGTAATTTAAGGGTTAATAGTGTTGTTATTAATAAACTTGTTGAACCTTTACTTGTGTTTGTCCTTTGTCCATCTTGCAAATAAGGGCACCGGGGTAAAACCTTAGAGTAAGTAAACTGGTCGAAAGTATCTGAGAATTAACAGGTACAACAGACCCATAGGCGGAATTCTCTGATTCGCCCTGGCTGAGATTCTCCAGTGCAGCTGCTGTGAATGGAGACTGAATGTCAAATGCTCTGTTCTGACTGGCAGCAGTGGCAAGACTGGAGAATTCCAGCCATAATCTCTTAATACCTTTGGCGAACAAAATCCTATCAATCTTAATTTTAAACAAAACAACTGATCAATTGCTGTTTACAGAAGAGAATTCCAACCTTCTCCCACCCTTTGTGTGAAGAAGTGTTTCCTAATTTCACTCCTGGAAGCTCTGGCCCTCATTTTTAGCTCATGTCTCCAAATGATAGAATTTCCAACCAGCAGAAGCAGTTTCTCCAAATTTACCGTCTGTTTCCCTGCATCTTTTGAAAACTTCAATCAAATCACCCATTAACCTTCTAAATTCCTGGTTGTTTAATTTTGCTTTGTAATTTAACCCTTGGAGTCCTGGTTTCATTCTGGTAAATCAACACTGCTCTCCTTCCAAGGCCAATAAACCTTTCCTGAGGTGTGTTACCCAGAACTGCTCACGGTATTCCAGATGTGCTCTAACCAGGATTTTGTATATCTGAAGTGTGACTTCTAACTCCTTGCATTCTAATCCACTGGACATAAAGGCCAGCATCCCATTAGCCTTTGTGACCATTTTCTGTACCTATCTATCCCTGACATTTTAATGATCTATGTACCTGGACCCCAACTCTCTTTGGACCTCCACTGACCCTAACTTTTTTCCTTTTTAGAAAGGACCCTGTTCTATCCACGTCCAAAGGATGACCGTACAATTGCCAACATTCAAATCTATTTATTACAATTTTGCCCAATTACATAATCTATTTCTTTTTGTAATTTCTTTGTTTCCATCTAAGCTGCTTACGATACAGCTGATCTTTGTGTAATCATGAGATTTGGATACGTTCATGATTGAATAGTGGAGCAGATTTGAAGGGGCTGAATGGCCAACTGTTGTTCCTATGTTTCTAACAACATTCCAGGGTTACCAGGAGATGTTTGCTGACTTCTGACCTGTACTGTGGCAACTGAATCCCTACAGTAGTTGTGTGACCCTGCCTCAATCTATGACCTGAATATTGCAGTCACAGGATCGTCAGGGATCGATTGTATGACCATGATGCGCGTTATCAAACACGAGGCTAGATGCTCGGGAAATAAAGGCTTTTATTTACTGTAATGAAGCAGCCAATAATTATATACACGATCCCAGACTGAGGGGTCCCAGCCAGAGCAGGGACCTTTATACCTCTCCCAGGAGGCGGAGCCTGACTGGGATGTACCACAACACTACAGTACAAAGGTGTAACAACCCCACCCTAACCCCAACAGCAACAAGTAGCACAACCCAACAGTAACATATGTACATCCTTGTAGTACTGGCCAGACCCTGGCTCAGTACTATCCAGTGGGAACCAATGATGGTTCACCACAGACCAATAATATGTATCAGAACCCTGTGGAAGTCCTAACGCACGGATCTACATGGGAATCGCCCAAGAAGTTAAAAGTTTCGGAATCCTGCATGAACGTTTCCAATTCTGAGCAGACGTCTTTGGATAGAGAATTACCCAGGAAATTTTAGACATGTTGAAACCTGGTTGAATGCCTGCATCCTTCACCAACTCCCCCAAATATAACTCCACCTCACCCCTACTCCCCCCCCCCGACAACTCCTGGATCAAACCCAACTACTCTCCTGACCTGACTATCACCCATCCACCCCACTAGACCATGACTACCATTCCAACTTGACTATACCCCGACCATCCCCAAACTCAGCACAACGAACTCCCAACCGCCCGGCTCACCAATCCCACCCATCACCTGACTACACCTCCAACCACCCCCTGACCTGACTACGTCCCCCAACCTCACTATTGCCTCCCCCGACCCGACTGCCCTATCACCTCACCCACCTACCCACGGTTTTGCCAATCCTCCCAGGACAGTCCCATCAATTCCCCAGTGGCTACTGAAAGCAATCCAAGAAATTTTAAAATGTTATTTTAAGCAAGTAAATTGATATGCAGAATAATTCATCATTCATTGTAAAATGGGATGATATTATGGCATTCCTGGCAGCGTGATGATATAAAATGTAAACTGGTTCTGACATGGGTCAGACAAACATACCTGCGCTCATAAACTCATTTGTCTTTTAATTACAGAGGAGGTTAAAGGCCAAGCTCTCACATGTAGTTGAAGAGAAGAATAGACATAATGGAATGGCGACTGCCATGTCTCTGAGTGCTGGTTCGCTCAGGAGGAAGTTTGGAAGGGTGCTGCTGTCAGGTGAGTGTGGAGTGAGAGGGCAGGTCAGCACTTCTACAGGAAGCTGTTTCACTAATCGCATGGAATGGTCGCAGAAAATAGCATTAATATGCTTCTGGAGCAAGAGATAAGCACGGGAGGAGGAAAGGAATGGAAGGTTATGCTGATTGGGTGAGTTAAAGTAGGAGGAGAGGAGCTGGTGTGGAGCTGCTAAGCAGAATGGCAAATTTGTGTGCTATACATGTTATGTAGCCCCCTATTCTCTCCGAGTTTCACTGGTGTGTTATTCAAGAATAAAATGGGAAATTGTGTTTTCTTACGTCACTTTGAAAGTGACCAAAGGGGATACTTTAGTGGTTATGGTTGGTGAATGTTACAGGGAGATTGTAGCAAAATATGTAACTATCTATATTCATTCATTCAATATTTAAAGTTTATTTATTAGTCACATGTAAGGCTTACATTAACACTGCAATGACGTTACTGCAAAATTCCCCTAGTCGCCACACTTCAGCGCCTGTTCGGGTCAATGCACCTAACCAGCACATCTTTCAAACTGTGGGAGGAAACCGGAGTACCCAGAGGAAATCCACGGTGACATGGGGAGAATGTTCATACTCCACACAGTCACCCAGGCTGGGAATCGAATTACCCAAGTATCAGAATATACAGCAAACAATACTGGCTAACAGTGCTGTTAGATTCAACTCACACCTGTCGAATCTCCAACTCATTTCAAATTAAAACTTTATATTTCCAATTCAACCTCCAGCCTGAGGTTCGATAAATAGGTGCCACATTTTGAAGAAAGAGAAGGCACTTAAAAAATACACATCCTTAGGCCATCCCAAAATACATTCCCATCTATGAATCACAGCCACTCTTAAATCGCGACACACTTTCGGAAGATTGCACACAGCAAGGCCACACATGGATCAGTTAGTTTGATGGTGTTGGCTTAAAGGAAGAATGCTAATCAGACAATCTGGAGAATATCTTTGCTCTGGGTCTTTCATTGAGCAGGTAAACACGGCTTATTTTGACCTTTCTGCTGAAAAATATTTCACATCTGACAACTCCTCAGTTCTTCAGTTAGGTGTTTACCCAAATTATCTGCACAATTCTTGAAGAGAGGACTTGAATTTGCAGCCCTCTCACTCCAGAATTGGCTGTGCTACCAACTGCGTCAATCTGACAAGAAGTGTGAGAAACTTGAAGGTTTCGGGCAATAAGTTACACGTCACGGGTTGTTCCAAGATTTCCTCTCAATCCAAATTTCAGATCATTAGATTCTTTGGTTTCTAGCCTTGATTACACTCATTTAATCTCTTAAATTTAATCTCTTACTCACGATGTTTAAAGATGGAGAAAGGAACAGATCAAATAATTATAGGCTAGCAACCTAGCCTCTGTGGTGAGCAAATAATTGGAAAGAAATCTGAGGGACAGTATTAATTGTCATTTAGTAAGGTATGGATTAATGGAGAACAGTCAGCAGGGATTCGTTAACAAATGATGGAACAAGTAGAATTGATGAGAGAATTCAGCCTACGTGGACTATAGCAAGGCTTGCCACAAGGTCCCACGTGGTAAGCAGGTAGGGAAATTACAGATCAATGGGGTCCAAGTGAGAGATTGGATCCAAAATTGGATCAGTTGCAGGAAGCAAGCGCAATGGGCTGAGGGAGCTTATGTGACTGGGAGGCTGTTTCCACAGCCCTCAGTTTCAGTCAGGGTAAGTGGTCAGCGAGAGCATGCCCTCCACCCTGGAAGCCCTGGATGAACCTGTATCTGGGGTCACCATTGCAGATGTCAGAGCAGCTTTCTCGAAAGTCAACCCACGGAAAGCAACTGGCCCGGAATGGGTACCTGGACGAGCACTCAGATCCTGCGTGGATCAGCTGGTGGGAGTATTCGCAGACATCTTCAACCTCTCTTGAGAACAATCTGAGGTCTCTATCTGCTTCAAGAAGACGACCATCATCGCAGAACCAAAGAAAAACCAAGCAGCGTGCTTTAATGACTATCGTCTGGTGGCTCTGACATCCATCATTATGAAGAGTTTCGAAAGGCTAGTCATGGCACGAATCAATTCCAGTCTCCCAACTGTCTGGATCCACTACAGTTCACCTACTGCCACAACAGGTCCACAGCAGACACCATCTCCCTGGCCCTGCACTCAACCTGGAACACCTAGATAACAAAGATTCGTGCCATGACTAGCCTTTCGAAGCTCTTCATAATGATGGATGTCAGAGCCACCAGACGATAGTCATTAAAGCACGCTGCTTGGTTTTTCTTTGGTTCTGGGATGATGGTTGTCTTCTTGAAGCAGATAGGGACCTCAGACTCCTATTTATTGACTGCAGCTCAGCCTTCAACACCATTATTCCCATGAAACTCATCTCCAAACTCCGTGGCCTGGGCCTTGGCTCCTCCCTCTGCAATTGAATCCTGAACTTCCTAACCTACACCACAATCAGTAAGGATGGGCAACAACACCTCCTCCACAATGATCCTCAACATCGGTGCCTCACAAGGCTGTGTTCTCAGCCCTCTACTATACTCCTTATACACCAATGACATTGTGGCCAAATTCTCCTCCAATTCGATTTTCAAGTTTGCTGATAACACCACTGTAGTGGGTCGGATCTCAAACAATGACGAGACAGAGTACAGCATGAGATAGAGAATCTGGTGAACTGGAGCGGTGACAATAATCTCTCCCCTAATGTCAACAAAACGAAGGAGATTGTCATCAACTTCAGGAAACGTAGAGAGAACATGCCCCTGTCTACATCAATGGGGATGAAGTAGAAAGCTTCGAGAGCTTCAAGTTTTTAGATGTCCAGATCACCAACAACCTGTCCTGGTCCCCCCATGCTGACACTATAGTTAAGAAAGCCCACCAATGCCTCTACTTTCTCAGAAGACTAAGGAAATTTGACATGTCAGCTATGACTCTCACCAACTTTTACAGATGCATCTAGAAAGCATTCTTTCTGGTTTTATCACAGCTTGGTATGGCTCCTGCTCTGCCCAAGACTGCAAGAAACTACAAGAGATCATGAATGTAGCCCAATCCATCACGCATACCAGCCTTCCATCCATTGACTCTGTCTACACTTCCTGCTGCCTCAGCAAAGCAGCCAGCATAATTAAGGACCCCACACAGCCCAGACATTCTCTCTTCCACCTTCTTCCATCGGGAAAAAGCTACAAAAGTCTGAGGTCACGTACCAACCGACTCAAGAACAGCTTCTTCCCTGCTGCCATCAGACTTTTGAATGGACCTACCTCGCATTAAGTTGATCTTTCTCTACACCCTAGCTATAACTGCAACACTTCATTCTGCACTCTCTCATTTTCTTCTCTATGAACGGTATGCTTTGTCTGTATAGCGTGCAAGAAACAATACTTTTCACTGTGTACTAATACATGTGACAATAATAAATCAAATCAGAACATTTATTGAAATAATAAGAAAATGAGCAAAGGAGAAGCATTAATTTAATCAGTAAAATATTTAATAAATTAAGCTTTTTAAAGATGGCAGGGCAGGTGATGTGTGGCAGCTGCAGAATGTGGGAGCTTGTGGATGCCACTGTGTGTCCCTGGACAAACGTGTCTGCAGTAAGTGCTTGTAGCTGGAGGCTGAGGTGCAAACACTACAACGCATCAGGGAGGGGGAAAGTTCCCACACATTTTGTTCCAGGAGGTGGTCACACTCTTTAGGATAGAGTTATCAGATTGGATCCATGATCAGGGACTTTGACTGTGGCAGGGAAGGGATTGGGAAGGTACAAGTGGAGAAGCCTCAGTCTTTGCAACTGTCCAACAGATTTGTGGTTCTTGGCCTGAATGGATGAAAACTGGGGCAGCAGGGTGGAGGAGCAAATTGACCTGCGCCATGGTGCAAGAAGCCATTCAAGTGGGGGGAGTTAATAGGAACATAGTGGAAGTTGGGGGCAGGAGAGTCAGGGGGATAGTTCTCTGCAGCCAAGAGTGAGAATTCAGAAGGCTGTGTTGCCTGCCCAGTGCCAAAGTTTTCAACATCTGGTCTGAGCTGGAGAAGAACTTAAAGTGGGAGAGGGAAGTTTTACTTTTTTATGTAGGTATCAAAGATATTGATGGGACTAAAAAAAGAGAGTCTGCCAAGAGATTATGAACAGCTAAGGGCTATATTAAAAAGCAGAACTTCAAAGATACAACCTCTGGATTATTACATGAACCACAAGAAAATTGGTGTAGGATAAATAAGATTAGAGAGTTAAATTCATTGTTCAAAGATTAATCTAGGAGAAATGGTTTCAATCCATGGGACAGTGGCACTAGTACAGGGGAAAGTGGGAGCTATACTGTTGGGACGGTCTTCACCTGAATCATGCTGGGACCAGTCTTCTGGTGAGTTGTATAACTAGGGCGGTAGAGAGGGCTTGAAACTAAGTAGCAGGGGTGAGGGAAGATGCGATAAATTGGAGAGAGAAGAGAGGGCAATAGAGCAAGGTAATAGCATTAAGGAAACAATCAGTGTGGCAAGAAGGAACAGGGGAACAATCTTAAGAGTGTGGCAGCAGATAAGGCTAGAGGTTGTGAAAATAATAAGAGAGAATTCGAGGCACTCTATCTGAATGAACTCAACATTCTCAACAAGGTAGATGAATTGATGGCACAAATAGAAGTAAACAGATATGATCTAATTGTCATTGCAGAGATATGGCTATCGGGTGACCAAGACTGAGAATGAAATATTCAAGAGATTTGATATTTAGAAAGGAAAGGCAAATAGCACTGTTAACAAAGGATGAGATAGAAACATAGAAACTAGAAGCAGAGTAGGCCATTCAGCCCTTCAAGTCTGCTCTGCCATTCATTTTGATCATGGCTGATCATCGAATTCAATATCCTGATACCTTTCCTCCCATATCCCTTGATCCCTTTAGCCTCAAGAGCTATATCTAATTTTTTCTTGAAATCAGACAAAATTTTGGCCTTGACTACTTTCTGTGATAGTGAATCCCACACATTCACCACCCTTTAGGTAAAGAAATTTCTCCTCACTTCGATTCTAAAAGGTTTACCCCTTATCCTCAAACTATGACCCTTCGTTCTGGACTCCCCCACCATCGGAACATTCTTTCTGAATCTACCCTGTCTAACCCTGTTAGAATTTTTAAAGTTTCTATGAAATCCCCTCTCACTCTTCTAAGCTCCAGTGAATATAATCCTATCCAATTTAGTCTCTCTTCATATGACAGACCTGCCATCTCAGAAATCAGCCTGGCAAACCTTCGCTGTACTCCCTCTATAGCAAGGACATCCTTCTTCAGATAAAGACACCAAAACTGCACACAATACTCCAGGTGTGGTCTCACTACACCCTATACAATTGCAGCAAAACATCCCTATCCTATACTCAAATCTTCTCATTATGAAAGCCAACCTACCCATTTGCCTTCTTTGCTGCCTGCTGTATCTGCACGCTTACTCTCAGTGACTGATCAGCAGGTTAGTGAGAGGTGATCTTAGATCGGACGATCAAGATTTTGAATCAGTTTGAGTGAAGCTAAGAAATAGCAAAGGACAGCAAACACTGTTAGGAAATGTTTATAGGCTATGAATTAGTAGTAGTAATGTGGAACACAGTGTAAATCAGAAAATTAGAGGTACATGTAGCAAGGGTAATTCAATAATCATGGGGGACTTTAATCTATATACAGACTGGATAAACCAGACTGGCACTAATACTGTGGAGGATAAATTCCTGGAATGCATACAAGATGGTTTCTAGAACAGTATGTTGAGGAACCAACTAGAGAATAGGCGAGCGAAAGCATTAATTAATAATCTCATTATAAAGGAACCTTTAGGGAATAGTGACCATAATATGATGGAATTTTACATTAAGCTTGAAAACAATGTAATTCAATCTGAAACTAGGGTCATAAATCTGAAGAAAGAAAACAACAAAGGTATGAGGGGCAAGCTGCCTTTTGTATATTGGGAAATTACATTATATATGATGGTAGACAGGCAATGGCTAGCATTTTAAACATTAATACATGGTTTACAGCAAATTTACATTCCTTTGAGCCATAAAAATCTCAGCAAGAAGGTGGTCCAACCATGGCTAATAAGAGCAGTTAAGGATTATATTAGATCGAACAGAGAGAACCATAAAGTTGCCAAAAAAGTAGTAAGCCCAAGGATCGGCAGTATTTTAAAATTCAGCAAAGGAGAACCAAGAAATTGACAAAGAAAGAAAAAATAGAATATGAAAGTAAACTAGTCAGAAACATAAAAATGGAATGTAAAATCTTCTATAGGCATGTAAAAGGGAAAAGATTCGCAAAGACTATTGTGTGCCAACTATAGACATAGAAAGGAGAATTTAAAATGGGGAATAAGGAAATTGCAGAGAAACTGAACAAATACTTTGTGTTTGCCTTCACAGAGGAGGCTACAAAGAAAACCTCTCTGAAACATTGGAGAACCAAGGGACTAGTGACATTGAGGACCTGAAAATTAGTATCAGTACTGAAATAGTGCTGGAGAAATGGGACTGAAAGTTGATAAATCTCTTGGACCTGAATGTCTACATCCCAGAGTGCTGAAAGAGGTGGCTGTAGAGGTTGTCACTTCATCTCTCAAAATTCAAAAGATTCTGGAATAGTTCCTGCAGATTGAAAGGTAGCAATGTCACCCTACTATTTTAAAAAGGAGAGAGAAAAGAGGGAACTACAGTCTTGTCAGCCTGGAGTCAGTAGTAGGAAAAATACTGGAGTCTAATATAATGGATGTGATAACTGGACACTGAGAAAGAAATGGTAGGATTGGTCATATTCAACATGGATTTATGAAAGGGAAATCGTGTTTGACAAACTTACTAAGTTTATGTTTTAAGTTTATTTATTAGTGTCACAAGTAGGTTTACTGCAATGAAGTTACTGTGAAAATCCCCTAGTCGCCAAGCTCTAGTGCCTGAGGGAGAATTTAGCATGGCCAATGCACCTAACCAGCATGTCTTTTGGATGTTAGTTGTTAGAAGATGTAACTAGCAGAATAGATAAAGGAGAACCAGTGGGTGTGGTATATTTGGATTTTCAAAAAACTTTCAAAAAATTTCCACAAAAAAGGTAAGCAAAATTAGAACACGTGATTGGGGGTAATATATGGATTGAGGATTGGTTAATGGACGTAAAATAGAGAATATGAATGAACAGGTCATTTTCAGGTTGGCAGGCTGTCGTTAATGGGGTACCGCAAGGATCAGTGCTTGGGCCCCATCTATTCACAATCTATATCAATCATTTCGATGCAGGGACCAAATGCAAAATTTCCAAGCTTCTCGGCCTTTTGGCTAAGATCAAGTGTAGTATGGAGAGGATGCTGCACTTGGTTGAGGTCATTAGGTTATATTTAAGCTTCATATTCATATGAAGCCATGTTTAAAAGTGGTACCTCGGCCTTTTGGCTAAGATGCAAATGAGATCAAGCCTTGGAGGAGGAAACCTCCCCCTCCTCCAATCAGCTTGGCTCATGTAGATCAGGCCCAGGACAGGGTGGTTTGGTCGCTTGCCCTGTCTTGCCAGCCTGGATCAGAAATGTCTCAACTTGTTGAGACTCTGAATTGGATTTGATTTGATTGAATTGGAAAAGTATTAAAAAAAAATTTCCAAGCTTCTCGGCCTTTTGGCTAAGATCAGGTGAAGTATGGGTTACCTGCACTTGGTAGTGGCCATTGGGTTGCATTTAAGCTTCATATGTTTCATATGAAGCAATTTTTAAGAGCGGTGTCTCGGCTTTTTGGCTAAGATGCAAATGAGATCAAGCCTTGGAGGAGGAATTGTCCGCCTACTCCAATCAGCTTGGCTCATGCAGATCAGGCCCAAGACAGGGTAGGGGTTGCATGCCCTGTCTTGTCAGCCTGGATCGGAAATGTCTCAACTTGTTGAGACTCTGAATTGGACTTGATTTGATTGAATTGGAAAAGTACAAAAAAAAACTTTCCAAGCTTCTCGGCCTTTTAGCTAAGATTAAGTGTAGTTATGCGGATGCTGCACTTGGTTGAGGTCATTAGGTTACATTTAAGCTTCATTTTCATATGAAGCAATTTTTAAAAGCGGCATCTTGGTCTTTTGGCTAAGATGCAAATGAGATCAAGCCTTGGAGGTGGAGACGTCTGCCTACTCCAATCAGCTTGGCTCATGTAGATCAGGCCCAAGGCAGGGTAAAGGGTCACATACCCTGTCTTGTCAGCCTGGATCGGAAATGTCTCAACTTATTGAGACTCTGAATTGGACTTGATTTGATTGAATTGGAAAAGTATATTAAAAAATTTCCAAGTTTGCTGATGACAAAACTTGGTGTGAAAGGCCTCAAGTCACTGAAAGTTAGTATGCAGGTACAACAATCAATTAGAAAGAGAAATGGTATATTGGCTTTTATTGTAAAAGAATTGAGTGCAACAGAGCCTTTTGAGACAGCAACTGGAGTATGTGCTGCTTTGGCCTCTTTACCTAAGGAAGGATATACTTGCCATAGCCGGAGTGTAATAGAGGTTCATCAGGCTGATCCCTGGGGTGGTGGGATTGTCCTACAAGAAGGGATTGAAGATGCTGAGACTATATTCTCTAGAGTTTAGAAGAATGAGAGATGACTGCATTGAGATGCACAAACTTCTTACGGGCTCTTCAGGGTAGATGTAGGAAGAATATTTCCCTCAGCTGCAGGGGAGGCATCGGGAAAAGGGGACACAGTCTCAGAATAAGAAGTAGGCCATTTAGGACTGAGATGAGGTACAATATCTTCACTCAGAGGGTAGTAAATCTTTGGACTTCTCTACCCCAGAGGGGTGTGGAGACTCAGTCACTGAGTAAGTAGAAGACAGATATGAATAGATTTCTAGTTATTAAAAATATTAGAATAGTGCAGGAGTAGGGGGGTGTTGATGTAGATCAGCCATAATCTAGTTGAATGTCAGAGCAGGCATGAGGGGCCAAATGGCGTACTCCTACTTCCTCTGTTCCTACCAGGTTGTTTGCTTCTCTTGGTATATATCAATGAGTTAGGTGTAAATGTTTTGCATGCTTATGATCACCTCCTCTCTCACTATGGCCGAGGAGGCATCTTCTTCCTTGGTAAAGACAGATGTAAAATATTCATCTAAGACCTCAGTTATGTCCCCTGACTCCACGTGTAAATCCCACTTGTGGTCCCTAATTGGCCCTACTCCTCTTTTTACTATTTATACCTGTGGAAGCTGCCAGTCTCCTCTCATACTCCCTCTTTACTTCTTTCATTTGTTCTTTCACCTCCTCTCTGAACTTTTTATATTCAGCTTCATTCTCAATTATATTTTCTTCCTGACATTTGTCATAGGCACAGTTTTTCTTCTTTATCTTAATTTCTATCTGTTTTGTCATCCAGAACACTCTGGATTTGTTTGCCCTGCCTTTCACTTTCAAGGGAATATACTTTGATTCAATCTTATTGAATTTCATTTTCAATTTCATTGTCTCAATAGCATATGAAACACAGAATACCTGATTCTGAGAGTCCAACTTTATTCTACATCAAGAAAGTAGAAATAAAGACAGACCAAGAAAAAGAACAACAGGGCCACCAAACCAATTGTGCCCAGAGTCAGTGTAAATTACACTGTCATACCACATAATCATTCCCTACTATAAAGGTACACAGAGTTTCTTAGCTTCCCTCCCCTGAAAAATCAAACCGTGATCTTTGTACTTCAATCCATGTCGGTCCATCTTTTTAAAAGTACAATCACCACTGATATAAGCACGAGCCTCTGGTAGATATGGACAGTGTAAGTAGTGGGAACTTTATCAAGTGATTTTGGATCAAAATGGGGACTGTAACAAGACTTGGGAATCCTGTCAGTTGACGGAAGTCTCGAACTATCAGATCCAGAGGAGGTAATCTTTAAGCATTGCTCATGGGTCAGGTAGAGAAGGAGTGGTTCTCCCCACCCTCCCCTTCAAGAAAACCAATCACATCCTGTCTCCTCCCACCCATGGTTTAGCAGTACCCCCTCCCTCCCCCATGACTCACCTTGATCTGATGACCTTCCCCCCCGCAATCTAAAGACTGTCCTGTAATCTCAGAGTGCCCCACAATTTAACAAATCCCTCATGATCTGCTGACCCCCTACAATCTAATGATCCCATGATCTAACAACACCGTTCAATCTAAGGACTCCTCCTTCATCTGATGATCTCCAGAATTGAACAATCCCTTGGGTCTAAAGTCCCACTCCCTGTGATCCAATGATCTTGTGATGTACTAATTCCTGTGATCTAACAAACCCTCATGATATAATAATTCTCCAAACTATCCACCCCCGTCCCCATCCCTCTCCCCCATTTTTCCTGCCTCACTGTTGCACCGAATATCCCCCTTTATCAAACTACAATCTGCTCAATTACCCAGCAATGTTCTCATCCCCCCTGGCAGCTACCCGAATTGTGAGCCTTACTTTCCAACGTGGCAAAATCAAGCTGGATCCTTGCATTCCGAGTATTTATGGGTTTCCCAATCCTTAAGAAGCGCCTCCTGATCCTTCCTCACCTTTTCATAATAACTGCAGTCTAAATATCAGATTCTTATTGAGATTATAGTATTGAAACAAATACCTACCAGCAAATATTCCCCTCTTTATTAGCATCCATACATGTTCTTTAATATTAAAGTAATACTATAATATTCCCATCTCAAGTGGTCAGCCATGGTTCAATGGCAACATTCATGCCTGAAAGAGGAGCTTGTGGATTCAAGTCCCAGTCCTGAGACTTGAGCATGGAAACTAGGCTGACACTGTAGTCCAAAATAGAAAAACTGTAGGACGTTAAACTGAGGTCCTCTGACCTCTCAGGTGGATGTAAAAGACCCTTTTGCACTACTTGAAGAACAAGAAGTTCTTAAGAAACTAGAAAGTACTTTGTTGGTGATTAAGTGCTTTGCCACATCCTGATGTTACGAAAGGCATTATATAAATCTTTCTTTCTCTTTTTGGCTCCTTTACTCTCAATCTGATCAATTAGAAAATGATCATCCACTCATTGGTTAAACCTGTCAATATAGCTTGGTTGGCACACTGGCTTTCTGGAGGGCACCCGCCTTAATTTCTGCAGACAGTTATTCCCCTCCCTGTCCACATGTAAATCCAGTAACACATGCAGCACCCGTCAGTAAGTCACTGGAGTGTCTGCCACAACTCAATATTAATGTTCCTCCTTCTGAATTAGAAGATCACGAGTGAAAGGTCCGCCACAGAGACAAAATCCAGGTTGACACTCCTGTGCACTGTTGAGGGAGTGCTACACTGTCAGAGGTGGCATCTTTCAGATGAGGCGTCAAACTGAGGCCCCATCCATCCTCACAAGTTGATGTAAAGGATCCCATGGCAGTATTTTGAAGAACAATGGGCTTCGCCCTGGAGTCCTGGGAATCTTTAACTCTCAAACAACACTAAAAAACAGATGATCTGTTCTTTATCACGTTGCTGTTTGCAGCAGCAAATTGGTTGTTGATATTCTTACGTTGAAATAATCCCTACACTTCAACAAGCACTTGGAGACATCCAGATATCATAACAGACACTATATAGATGCAAGTCTTTCTGTCTGTAATATTCACTTATTTAAGTGTTATTTTTCTGAACAATGCTGAGATTGGGCAATTTTGTTCACAGAATTGATCATTCACTCGGAGCTTCATGTGTACAAATTATAAATGGTGCATCACCGATGTGTAAAATGAGGTTGGATAGTATGGAGCTTTGCATTATTACCTTTGGGAGAGAGCTGAAAAACTCTGCAGGGTCTTCCATTAGGAAATGAACTAAACTAGATTGAACTGATAGTGTATTTGTGTGCTCTGTAGGACACGGGCTTGACAGGTGAATGACTATTGCTCATTCCCAACTGAGAGATTATTACATTCATCTCCTCTTGTTCTGTCGAATTTTAGTAATAGGTTTATTAAGATATCAAAAATCTTGCATCAGATGCATAGAGGCTGATTCTCGGCTTATCACTACCCAAGTTATACCTAAAATGTAGAGACTTCACAGACTTACTGCTGGATAGACCACTTGTTTATGAACAATATAAGCGTATATTAATAGGGGTTGACTGAATTGTCAGACCTCTATTTTCATCTCTACCTGCATTGTTACTGCGATCTCCCCAATTTATCTTCAAACCGGGTGGGATTTGTGACCTATCACTCTTCAACCATCCTCAATGTTAAATCTCACTTCACTGCTTCTGCTGCCTACCAGGAATGACAAATACATTGCAGGTTAATGCTTCGATCAGTTTCTGCAATTGAAGCCTCATTTCTAATACTGTCTGCAGAACCCGCACTCAACCAGTTCAGAACAAAAAATTACTCTTTGGGTTCTATTTATGGGGGTGGCACGGTAGCATAGTGGTTAGCACTGCTGCCTCTCAGTGCCAGGGACCCAGGTTTGATTCCCAGCTTGGGTCACTGTCATAGAATCCCTACAGTCCAGAAGGAGCCATTCAGCCCATTGAGTCCGCACCGACCACAATCCCATCCAGGCCCTATTCCCGTAACCCCACATATTTACCCTGCTAATCCCCTGACACCAGGGCCAATTTATCATGGCCAATCAACCTAACCCGCACATCTTTGGACTGCGGGAGGAAACTGGAGCACCCGGAGGAAACCCATGCAGACACGGGGAGAATGTGCAAACTCCACACAGACAGTGACCCAAGGCCGGAATTGAACTGGGTCCCTGGCGCTGAGAGGCAGCAGTGCTAACCACTGAGCCACCGTGCATCCACTGTCTGTTGAGTTGGTGTGTTCTCCCCGTGTCTGTGTGGATTTCCTCCGGTTGGCTCCCACAGTCTGAAAGGCATTCTGGTTTGGTGCATTGGCCATGCTAAATTCTCCCTCAGTGTACCCAAACAGGTGCTGGAGTGTGGCGACTAGGGGATTTTCACAGTAACCTCACTGCAGTATTAATGTAAGCCTATTTGTCACACTAATAAATAAACTTGAAAACTTATGTCTTAAGACCCAGATTTCTATATTAATGGCCTGTTCTCTAAACGAGATGGGTGCTCTGCACACCTGGCAGTAAGCCTCTTTTGAAATAGCATTAATGCTATGGAGTCAGTAATGCTGCCAACCTCATTTTCAACCTGTTAATTGCCATGTTAATAGCGGAAGGCAGTGAGAATGAAGACTATGGGCACGAACTTACCTACTTGCCATGCCGGTCAATCTGCATGGCGAGCCGGGAAGATGGGGGAGAGGATAAAAATCCGATTCGCGCCCCAGTTTTGCCGGCTAGACCAGCTTTGCGCCCAGAAAGGGTGGGGGGGGGGGGGGGGGTGAAGGGGTGAGGGGGCTATGCATCGGGGGAAGTTACTTGAGAAAGGATATACTGGCACTTGAGGGGGTACAGAGGAGATTCGCTCGGTTGATTCCGGAGTCGAGAGGGTTGGCGTATGAGGAGAGACTGAGTAGACTGGGGCTATACTCATTGGAATTCTGAAGACTGACGGGAGATCTTATAGAAACATATAAGATTATGAAGGGAATAGATAAGATAGAAGCAGGGAGATTGTTTCCACTGATAAGTGAAACTAGAATTAGGGGGCATGGCCTCAAAATAAGGGGAAACAGATTTAGGACTGAGTTGAGGAGGAACTTCTTCACTCAAAGGATTGTGAATTTGTGGAATTCCCTGCCCAGTGAAGCAGTTGAGGCTACCTCGTTGAATGCTTTCAAGGCAAGGATAGATAAATTTTTGAACAGTAAAGGAATTAAGTGTTATGGTGAATGGGCGGGTAAGTGGAGCTGAGTCCACAAAAAGATCAGTCATAATTTGATTGAATGGCGGAATAGGCTCGAGGAGCCAGATGGCCTACTCCTGCTCCTAGTTCTTATGTTCTAAGTTATGCAGGTGGGGGGGGATGAGGAGATCGGGGGGGGGGGGGGTGGCATGAGAAGATCGGTGGGGGGGAGGGGCATGAGGAGATCAGCAGGGTGGGGGGCATGAGGAGATCGGCATGGGGTAGATGAGATGTGGGGGGGGAACGAGGACATCGACGGGGGAATGAGATCAGTGGGAGGAGGTGAGGAGATTGGAGGGGTGTGGGAGATTGGCGGATGAAAAATTTGCAAGGGGGGGTGATCAGTGTTGGAAGAGGTGGGAGAGACCAGCACACAGTGGGATGTGCAAGGGGTTGTAACCAGGGAGGATCCCGAGGCCGGTGGCCCATGTTGCCATGGGGGTGATTACACTGCCATCTATGAAGGGGGGTGGGCTGGTCTATGTCTGTGGGAGGGGTGTGGGGTATGGCAGGATGCCCCCCAGTTCACTGGGAGTTTGGGGCGCATGCACAATGGCAACCCAAGGAGTCTGCAGCCGGCTTCACTGGCGAGTTTTGTCTCTGGCCTTTCCTCTGGGATCCCACCTGCTCTGACTCAGATGCAATTTCACAGTGGGGCAGGCGGAGCCTCGGCCAGGAAACCTATTCAAGGCCCTTTGCCTTATTTAGGCTGGCGGGTGCGGGTCAGAGCAGGGTGGGAAACAGAAAAAATTACTGAATCTCCTTCATAGGCGGGAAGGGGAGTGCACCTCAATCTGAAGGCTCTTCAAATTTGGGGTGCCCTTGCCACTGGGACCTGGGAGTTCTGGCCCTCTCGTGCTCATGTATGAACTAGCAGCCAGTCATTCAGTTCTCCTGCTGTTCAATATCTTGTTCAATCTAGAATTGACTAATCATGGAGGAAATGAACAATAGTCCTTAATCTGGTGGCATATATGTTTTTTTCCATTAGTATGATCAAAGCTTTATTACATGTGTACTTTCATCATTGGCACAGGACAGGAAGGAGGTTAATTTATAGTCAATATTATCCAAACACTGGACACCTGGATGAAGAATGCATCTCTGCTGTCACATTGTCCAGGGAAGTGGAGGGCCTGGGATGGCAGTAGCATCATTGCCATGGATGTTTCTGTGTAATGCCTATGGCACCTGAAGAGGTGGCAGCAGCAGGCTTCTACAGTGGCGGTAAGGGGTGGAGGGATTATGTGCCAGGTCCCTTAAATCCCTGAACTTACTAAAACCATCACCCTAGACCCAGAACAAAGATGCAAATCCTGCCAGTTTCCTCACTCATGGATTTTAACAAGTTTGTACTAGCAGCAAAGAAAGTTGCAGCCATCATATATTTGGCAACTCTACTCAATGCAGAGAACACTAACATAATTCAAAACCTGGAACTCTATTTTTTCCCAGGGTGAAGTTACATTATGTACTGAAAGTCTAATTTACATAAATATATTGCCAAAAATTATCTGGTGTGTATAAAAAATGGGCAGTTGATTCTGCAGAGATATGCCAAAGTGCAAAAGAAATTAAAACCCTGAGTGTAACCAAATGTGTTAAACTGTATGGGCGGCACAGTGGCACAGTGGTTAGCACTGCTGCCTCACAACGGCGGGGACCTGGCTTCGATTCCCAACTTGGGTCACTGTCTGTGTGGAGTCTGCACATTCTCCCCATGTCTGCGTGGGTTTCCTCCAGGTGCTCTGGTTTCCTCCCACAATCCAAAGATGTGCAGGTTAGATGGATTGGCCATGCTAAATTGCCCCTTAGTGTCAGGGAGTTAGCTAGGCTAAATGCATGGGGTTATGGGGATAGGACCTGGGTGGGATTCTCGTCGGTGCAGACTCAGTGGGCTGAATGGCCTCTTTCTGCACTGTAGGATTCTATGATTCTATATCTGATAAAAGTATTTGCTAATATTGATGCACCTTAGTCTTCTCTCTTGATACTTGTTTATTAGTATTGGATATGAATGATTTGTCAATTGTGGTGCAGTTTCCAAATGATACCAAATCTCATTGCTACTTTGATTATATCCCCAAGCAGCTAGACAACACAAGGTAAATCTCACGTTCACTATGACAGATTATTTATTAGAGTGCTTTTCTCGCCTATTGTAGAAACTGTTTGAATTTCATTCCATTGATTTCCATAGAATGATAATTAGGCGTCCTCTCTAATGGGCAGGAGATCCACTTCATTCGATTAGCACCTATGTGCTGAAAATAATGGTCTATAAAACAAAGTCTCTCTCGAGACTCTGCCACAAAACCTAAGCTAACACTCCAGTGCAATACTGAGGGATTGTCAGAGGTGCTATTTTTCCAATGAGACGTTAAGGCGAGGCCCTGCCTTCCCTCTCAGGTCTGGACATGGTACTCTTCTGAAAATGAGCAGGGGAGTGGTCCTCATGGCCTTGGCTATTATCATCCTTCAGCTAATGCTTAAAATTCAGATCGTCTGGTCATTATCACATTGATGTTTGTGAGGCCTCATTGTAATTAGTGCAAACAAAATGGAAGCACTTGCATTTCTATAACTATGGCATCTTTCACAACTTCAGGATGTCACAGGGCACTGTGCAGCCAATGAAATATTTTTCACATCTAGACACTGCTATAATGTAAGAAACGGGACAGCCAATTTTCACACAGCAAGCTCCCACAAACAGCAACTGTTTTTCAGTGGTATGGGTTGAAGGATAATCTTTGGCCAGGACACTGGGGAGAAAGTCTTTGCTTGTTTTTGAAATACTGCCATAGGAAGTTTAATGTCTGCATTACAGCGAACAGATTGTTGTTTTGATGCACCATCTGAAACCTGGTCCGTTTGACCGTGCAGCACTCCCTCAGTACCGCACAGCAGTATCAACCTAGATTTTGTGTTCAAGTCCCAGGAGTAAGGATTGAACACAAGACGTTCAGAAACAGAGGTGAGAGTGTGACCAGATTGATTCCTGGGATGAGAGGTTGTCCCCTAAGGAGAAAATGAGTAAAATGGGACTATGTTCTCTGTAGTTTCAAAGAAGGAGAGGTGATCACATTGAACATAGAGGACATGACAGGGTTGATGCTGCGAGGTTGTTTTCCTGTAGAGTCTAGAACAATGGGGGGGCCAAAATGTCAGGGCAAGTGGCTGCCTAGTTAGGACTGATGTCCAGCCATGATCGGAGTAGGCTTGAAGGGCCAAATGGCCTATTCCTACTCTCAATGTTCCAAGGACAGACTCGCCTGCATTTAGAGGGTTGTGAATCTTTGGAATTCTGTATTCGAAATGTTGATGATCGGAGCACCCGGAGGAAATCCATACAGACACGGAGAGAACATGCAAACTCCACACAGACAGTCACCCAAGGCCGGAATCAAACCCAGGTTCCTGGAGCTATGAGGCAACAGTGTTAACCACTGTGCCACCAAGCTGCCTATGACTATTATCATAAAGACTCATCTGGTTCATTAATGTCATCCTTACCTGGTCTGGCGTACATGTGGCTCCAGATCCACAGTAATGTGCCCTCTGAAATGGCCTAGTAAGCCACTCAGTTCAAGGGTAATTACGGATGGGCAACAAATGCTGGTCTTGCCAGCGATGCCACATCCCCTGGAAGAATAAAGAGAAAATAACTTCTGCTCCTAACTTTAAGCTCTTATGTGCTGAACAACAGCAGCAGTGCAATTTCTAGCATTTGTGTTAAAATGAAAGACTGAATGAACAATTCCACATGATCATTTCAGTGCTTTCCTGATTAGTTACTCAGAACATATTGGAGCTCCAATGAACATACTAACAACAATGATGCAGTTCCCATGATTTAGAGAGTAATCTCCTAGTAAAAGACATGCGGGGAATTAGTGATCATGATAAAATTGAATTTCATAATATGTTTGAAAGAGACAAACTCCAATCACAGACAAGAATCTTAAAACCAATTTTTGAGGGGAGAACTGGCGAAGGTTGGTTGAGTAAATAGACTCAAAGTTTTGGGCAATAAAGAAGCAGCGGGGAACATTTGAAGAAACCATTCAAAATGTTCAACAAACGCACATTCCATTGCTGTGACGTACTCAACAGATTAAGGATCACATTGGATTAAAAGATGAGACTTATAATGCTGTGACAACTCTGAGGACGGACTGTTTTAGAAACCAATAGCAAGCCACCAAAAAGTTAATAAAAAGGGAAAAAAAGAATACAAGAAAACTAGCCAGAAATATAAATACAGATTGTATATAAAAAAGGAAGAGAGTTAAAGTAAACATTGGTCCCTTAGAAGCAGAGACAGAGAAATTATTATGGGGAATGATGAAATGGCAGAGACATTTGTGATATATGTGTATATATTGTTTGTTGGGGTTTGGTGTGTAGACTTTTGGTGTGTAGACTTTTTTTATTCATTCGTGAAATATGGGCATCGCTGGCTGGCCAGCATTTGTTGCCCATTCCTTGTTGCCCTTGTTCAGAGGGCAGTTGAGAATCAATCACATTGCTGTGGTTCTGGAGTCACATGTAGGCCAGACCAGGTAAGGACGGCAGATTTCCTTCCCTAAAGGACATTAGTGAACCAGATGGGTTTTTCCGACAATCGACAATGGTTTCGTGGTCATCAGTAGATTCTTAATTCCAGATTTTTAAAATTGAATTCAAATTCCACTATCCCAGAACATTAGCTGAGTTTCTGGATTAATTGTTTAGCGATAATGCCACTAGGCCATTGCCTCCCAACTGCTCCTTTAAGAGTGTGCATCAGGTGACCCCTGGGCATTTAGCTCCTCTCAGCTTGAGACCCTGTTGGGCAGTCTTAGACCTGACTGTGAATGAGTGCACCCCTTAAATAAGGGGCTCCCTCCCAGTGTTCAAGTTAACAAGCCTACCTGGCAATTCTTTATGCACCCTTAATCCATACGGGCATTCATAATAACTTTGAATAAATATTTTGTATCTATCTTCACAATAGAAGACACAAATTGCATAGTAGAAATAATGGGTAACTAGGTGCTAAAAAGTGAGGACATTAAGGTAATTAATATCTGAAGAGGAAAATGTACCATAGAAAGGGTCTAAAATTTGACTAATCTCCAAGGCCTGATGGCCGACACCCTAGGGTTCTAAAACTATAATTGCAGAGATAGTGGATGTGCTGGCTATGATTTTCCAAAGTTCTTTTGATTTGATTTATTATTGTCACATGTATTAGTATACAGTGAAAAGTATTGTTTCTTGCGTGCTATATAGACAAAGCATACCATTCATAAAGAAGGAAAGGAGAGAGTGCAGAATGTGGTGTTACAGTCATAGCTATGGTGTAGCGAAAGATCAACTTAATGTGAGGTCGGTCCATTCAAAAGTCTGATGGCATGTACCAACCGACTCAAGAACAGGGAAGAAGCCGAGTCGGTTGGTACGCGACCTCAAACTTTTGTATCTTTTTCCAGATGGAAGAAGGTGGGACAGAGTATGTCTGGGGTGCATGGGGTCCTTGATTAAATCCGAGGCAGTGGGAAACGTAGAAGTGTCAATGGATGGGAGGCTGCTTTGAGTGATGGACTTGGCTTTGTTCACGAACCTTTGTAGTTTCTTGTGGTCCTGGGCAGAGCAGGAACCATACCAAGCTGTGATACAACAAGAAAGAATGTTTTCAATGGTGCATCTGTAAAAATTGATTCCAGATTCTGGAATGGTCTCAGCAGGTTGGAAGTTAGAAAATGTAAGGGAGGGAGAGGAAAACCAAGGAACAACAGGCCAGATAGCTTGGCATCAATCATCAGGAAAGTGCTGGAATCTATCAAAAGGAAATCTTAACAATGATCTTAGAAAGTCAAAATATGATCGGACAAAGTCATCATGGTTTTACAAAAGGGGAGTCCTGTTTGCCAAATTTGTTAGGGTTTTTGAGTATATAACTAAGGTAAACAAAGGAGAACCAGTATATATGGTACATCTGGATTTCCAAAAGGCATTTGATAAAATACCACAGAAACACTTAATGGGCAGGATAAGGGCTAATGGATATATTAGCATAAATAGAAAATTGATTAATGGACAGGGATCAAAGAATAGGCATGAAAGGGCATTTTCAAGTTAACAGGCTGTGAGTAGTGAAGTGTCACAAGGATCAGTGCTGGGACCTCAGCCACTTGCAATCAATATTTAATGATTTAGGCAATCTATATTTAATGACTTAGATAAAGAGACAGAGTAATGTATCTAAGTTCACTGATGATACAAAGCTAGGTGGAAATGTAAGCTGCAAGAAAGACGTAGAGGCTGCAAAGAGATATAGGTAGGTTAAATGAGTGAGCAACATGGAGCACAATACGGGGACACGTGAGGTTGTTCATCTCATACTTAGGAATAAGAAAAGCAGAATTTTTTAAAAAAGGCATGAAACTTCTAAATGTTGATGTTGAGAGAGACTTGGGCATGCTCACACAAAGAACATAAAGATAGCATGCAAGTACCACAACCAATTCAAATGACAAATGGCATGTTGGCCTTATTGCAAGGGGATTGGAGTATAGGAAGATAGAAGTGTTGCTACAATTACACAGGGCTTTTGTGAGACCAGAGCTGGTCACATGTGGTGTTTTAGCCTCCATATTTAAAGGAAGGACATACTTGTATTGGAGGTGGTTGCAATGAAAGTTTACTAGATCAGTGATGAGGGTATTGTCCTGTGATGAGAGGCTGAGTAAACTGGGTCTATATTTTCTGAAGTTTAGAAGAATGCGAGATATTGTCATTGAATCGCAAAGGAATATAAAGAGGCTTGACAGAGTAGGTACTGAGAGATTGTTACCCCTGGTTGGAGAATCTAAAAACAGAATCTCAGGAAAGGAGGAGATTAGGACTGATATGAGAAGAAAATTCTTCACTCAAAAGATTGTGAATCTTTGGAATTCTTCACCTCAGAGGATTATGGATGCTCCATTGTTGAATATACCTCAGCACCTCACTGTACCGCAAGCCCATGGATAACCTCACGATGCTCCACTTCTCCAGCTTCCACCCTAAACACGTTAAAGAAGCCATCCCCTACGGACAAGCCCTCCGTATACACAGAATCTGCTCGGATGAGGACGATCGCAACAGACAACTCCAGACGCTGAAAGATGCCCTCATATAGCGCTCGACTCATCGATCAACAGTTCCGACGCGCCACAGCGAAAAACCGCGCCGACCTCCTCAGAAGACAAACACGGGACACGGTGGACAGAGTACCCTTCGTCGTCCAGTACTTCCCCGGAGCGGAGAAGCTACAGCATCTCCTCCAGAGCCTTCAACATGTCATTGATGAAGACGAACATCTCGCCAAGGCCATCCCCACACCCCCACTTCTTGCCTTCAAACAACCGCACAACCTCAAACAGACCATTGTCCGCAGCAAACTACCCAGCCTTCAGGAGAACAGTGACCACGACACCATACAACCTTGCCACAGCAACCTCTGCAAGACGTGCCGGATCATCAACATAGATGCCATCATCTCACGTGAGAACACCATCCACCAGGTACACGGTACATACTCTTGCAATTCGGCCAACGTTGTCTACCTGATACGCTGCAGGAAAGGATGTCCCGAGGTATGGTACATTGGGGAAACCATGCAGACGCTGCGACAACGGATGAATGAACACCGCTCGACAATCACCAGGCAAGACTGTTCTCTTCTTGTTGGGGAGCACTTCAGCGGTCACGGGCATTCGGCCTCTGATATTCGGGTAAGCGTTCTCCAAGGCGGCCTTCACGACACACGACAGCGCAGAGTCGCTGAGCAGAAACTGATAGCCAAGTTCCGCACACATGAGGACGGCCTCAACTGGGATATTGGGTTCATGTCACACTATTTGTAATCCCCACAGCCTGCCTGGACCTGCAGAGTTTCACTGGCTGTCCTGTCTGGAGACAATACACATCTTTTTAGCCTGTCTTGATGCTCTCTCCACTCACGTTGTTTGTATCTTAAAGACTTGATTAGCTGTAAGTATTCGCATTCCAACCATTATTCATGTAAATTGAGTCTGTGTCTTTATATGCCCTGTTTGTGAACAGAATTCTCACTCACCTGAAGAAGGGGCTTGGAGCTCCGAAAGCTTGTGTGGCTTTTGCTACCAAATAAACCTGTTGGACTTTAACCTGGTGTTGTTAAACTTCTTACTGTGTTTACCCCAGTCCAACGCCGGCACCTCCACATCATGAATATACTTAAGGCAGGGATAGAGATATTTTGGCTTTTCAGGGAATCAAGGCAGATGGGAAATGGGTGGGAGAGTGGAGTTGAAATGAGCCACGATCATATTGAGTGACAGAGTAGGCTAAATGGGCAGTATGGTCTATTCCTGCTCCTATCTCTGGTGTTCTGGTGTTTTGTATGTTATAAGCACAATATAAATGCAGGTTGTAGTTTTTGCTGTTGTGGACACATCACAGCTGTATTTCATCCCATTCTGATCTGATGCTCACATTCTCAAACCCAGTGTTGAGTGCACACCATTTTAGTGAATTCTGCACAAACCCAGGATTGAATTGAAGTGATTTGTCATTGTCACATGTATTGTGATACAGTGAAAAGTATTGTTTCTTGCGAGCTATACAGACAAAGCATACTGTTCATAGAGTACATAGGGGAGAAGGAAAGGAATATAGTGTTGCAGTTATTGATTGGGTGAGGAGAAAGATCAGCTTAATATGTGATAGGACCATTCAAAAGTCTGATGGCAGCAGGGAAGAAGCTGTTCTTGAGTCAGTTGGTATGTATTTTCAGACTTTTGTATCTTCTTCCTGACAGAAGAAGCTGGAAGAGAGTATGTCAGGAGTGCGTGGGGTCCTCAATTATGTGGCTGCTTTACCGAGGCAGCGGGAAGTGTAGACGGAGTCAATGGATGGGAGGCTGGTTTGTGTGATGGATCTAACCTGATATTTTTGATGTGTCAGGTTCAGCTATTCACTGAGCTTAACAATGCAATTATTAAGTGATACAAAGAACAGTACAGCACCAGAACAGGCCCTTCGACCCTCCAAGCCTGCACCGATCACGTTTACCTATCTAAACCAACCGCTTAAATCCTTCTATTCCCTGTTTGTTCATATGCCTATCAGGAAAAGTCTTAAATGTGGCTAACGTAACTTCCTCAATCACCTCACTTGGCAGTACATTCCAGGCCCCCACCACCCTCTGTGTAGAAGAACATCCCCTGCATATCTCCACTGAACCTTTCCCCCCTTATCTTGAACTTGTGTCCCCTTGTAATTGTCATTTCTACCTTGGGGGAAAAAGCTTCCAACTGTTCACCCTATCTATACCTCTCATAATTTTATAAACTTCTATCAGGTCGCCCCTCAGCCTCCATCTTTCCAGGGAGAACAATCCCAGTTTATTCAATTTCTCCGCATAGCTAATACCAGGCAACATCCTGGTAAACCTTTTCTGCACTCTCTCCAAAGCCTTCTGGTAGTGGTGACCAGAATTGGACACAGTATTCCAAATGTGGCCTAACCAACGTTTTATACAACTGTAACATAACTTTTATACCCGATGCCCCGACCAGTGAAGGCAAGCATGCCATATGCTTTCTTCACCATCTTTCCCATCTGTGCTTCACTTTGAAGGATCTGTGGACCTGTACTCCCAGATCTCTCGGTGTGTCTATGCTCCTGATTGTTCTGCCATTTATTTTATAGCTCCCACCTGAATTGGATCTACCAAAATGCATCACCTTGCATTTGTCCGGATTAAATTCCATCTGCCATTTCTCCGCCCAATTTTCCAGTCGATCTATATCCTGCTGTATTCTCTAACAATCTTCATCACGACCCGCAACTCCGCCAATCTTGGTATCATCCGCAAACTTGCTAGTCAGACCAGCTACATTTTCTTACAAGTCATTTATATAAATTACAAACAGCAGAGGTCCCAGCAATGATCCCTGCGGAACATCACTAGTTACAGACCTCTATTCAGAAAAACACCCTTCCACCACTACCCTCTGTCTTCTATGGCCAAGCCAGTTCTGAATCCATCTAGCTAGTTCACCCCTGATCCCATGAGATTGAATCTTTTGCACCAGCCTGCCATGAGGGACCTTGTCAAATGCCTTACTAAAGTTCAGTACGTAGTCTCACAACACCAGGTTAAAGTCCAACAGGTTTATTTGGTAGCATGAGCTTTCGGAGTGTTGCCCCTTCATCAGGTGAGGGGCAATGCTCCGAAAGCTCGTGTTACCAAATAAACTTGTTGAACTTTAACCTGGTGTTGTGAGGCTACTTACTGTGCCTACCCCAGTCCAACTCCGGCAACTCCACATCATCGTTACTAAAGTCCAAGTAGATAACATCCACATCCCTTCCCTCGTCAATCATTTTTGTCACCTCCTCAAAAACCTCAATTAAGTTAGTGAGACATGACCTCCCATGTACAAAACCATGCTGTCTATCGCTAACAAGACTATTCCATCCCAAATCTGTATAGATCCTTTCCTAAGAATCTTTTCCAACAGTTTCACTATCACTGACGTCAAGCTCACTGTCCTATAATTACCTGGGTTATCCTTGCTACCCTTCTTAAATAATGGGACAACATTGGCTATCCTCCAATCCTCTGGTACTTCACCAGTGGCCAATGAGAAAACAAAGATTTCTGTTAGAGGCCCAGCAATTTCATCTCTTGTCTCCCTCAATAATCTGGGATAGATGCAATTTGGCCCTGGAGATTTGTCTACCTTAATGTTTTTTAATACACCTAACACTTCCTCCCTTGTAATGATGACTTGTTCTAAAGGATTTATACACCTCTCCGAGACACCATCAATCGACGTGTCCCTCTCCTTTGTGAATACCAATGCAAAGTACTCATTAAGGATCTCGCCCACTTCCTTTGGTTCTACACATAATTTCCCTCCTTTGTGCTTCAGTGGACCAACTCTTTCTCTTGCTACCCCTTTGCTCCTAATATATGTATAAAATGCCTTGGGATTCTCTTTAATCCTGTCTGCCAAGGACACTTTGTGACCCCTTCTTGCCTTCCTAACTTCCTGTTTGAGCTCTTTTGTACTTTCCCTGTATTCTTCAAATGCTTCATCTGTTTTTAACTGCCTAGACCTCATGTATGCATCCTTTTTCTTTTTGACTAGACTCACAATTTCCCTGGTCATCCGCGGTTCCTGAATCCTGCCTTTCCTGTCTTTCCTTTTTATGGGCACATGCCTGTCCTGCACTCCGATCAACTGCTCCTTAAAAGACTCCCACATGCCAAATGTGGATTTACCCTCAAACAGCCTCTCCCAAACAACAGTCTCCAAATCCTGCCTAATCTGGTTGTAGTTAGCCTTCCCTCAATTTAGCACCTTAACCCTAGGTCAACACTTGTCCTTTTCCATCAGTATCCAAAAGCTTACAGAATTGTAGTCACTGTTCGCCACATGATCCCCCACTGCAACTTTGATGATCTGGCCGGGCTCATTCCCTAGTACTAGGTCCAGTATAGCCCCCTCTCTCGTCGAACTATCCACATATAGTTCTAAAAAACCTTCCTGGACACACTTAACAAATTACTCACCATCCGGACCCTTAGCCCTAAGGGATTTCTGCTCAATATGAGGAAATTTAAAGTCTCCCACTACAACAACCCTATTATCTCTACATCTGTCCAGAATCTGCTTACATAGCCATTCCTCAACTTCCCATGGGCTGTTGGGGGGCCTGTAGTACACCCCCATCATAGTGACTGCCTCCTTCCTGTTTCTGAGTTCTACCCACAGTGTCTCATTACAAGATTCTTCCAAGATGTCCTCCCTCTGCACAGCTGTAATGTGTTCCCTAACCAGTATTGCAACTCCCCCACCTCTTTTACCTTCCCCGCTGTCTCGCCTAAAACATTTATATCCCGGAATATTTAACTGCCAGTCTGTCCCTCTTTTAACCAAATCACAACCACATCCAAGTTCCATGCAAGAATCAAGGCTCTGAGTTCAGCTGTCTTACCTGTTATACTCCTTGCATTGAAGCAGATGCATTCTACACCTCCAGGTTCGACCGAGTTCGACCTCCCCCAGTCTGCTCTTCTTCTTAGCGAGCCTGGCCTTGGTTCCATGCTCATCCCCAGTCTCCACACTTGCTGACCTACTGTTCTGATTCCCCCAACCTTTTCGAAAAGTAATATAGATTAAATTAGCTCAACCCATTTCAGCAGTAATTCAAGTCACAATCTAATTAGTGTTTGTTACTGCCAGGCAAATATAAACATTTTTCTACTGAATGTGCAATATAAAATAACACTTAAAACTTTACAGATGCATGAAGGCTAAAGTGCAAAGGGACTTGGGAGTCCTAGTCCAGGATTCTCTAAAGGTAAACTTGCAGGTTGAGTCCGTAATTAGGAAAGCAAATGTAATGTTGTCATTTATCTCAAGAGGCTTGGAATACAAAAGCAGGGATGTACTTCTGAGGCTTTATAAAGCACTGGTTAGGCCCCATTTGGAGTACTGTGAGCAATTTTGGGCCCCACACCTCAGGAAGGACATACTGGCACTGGAGCGGGTCCAGCGGAGATTCACACGGATGATCCCAGGAATGGTAGGCCTGACATACGATGAACGTCTGAGGATCGTGGGATTATATTCATTGGAGTTTAGGAGGTTGAGGGGAGATCTGATAGAAACTTACAAGATAACGAACGGCTTAGATAGGATGGACGTAGGGAAGTTGTTTCCATTAACAGGGGAGACTAGGACGCGGGGGCACAGCCTTAGAATAAAAGGGAGTCACTTTAGAACAGAGATGAGGAGAAATTTCTTCAGCCAGAGAGTGGTGGGTCTGTGGAATTCATTGCCACAGAGGGCTGTGGAGGCCGAGACGTTGAGCGTCTTCAAGACAGAAATTGATAAATTCTTGATTTCTCGAGGAATTAAGGGCTATGGGGAGAGAGCGGGTAAATGGAGTTGAAATCAACCATGATTGAATGGTGGAGTGGACTCGATGGGCCGAATGGCCTTACTTCCGCTCCTATGTCTTATGGTCTTATGGTCTTATGGCTCATAACAGAATAATAATGACACTTCCAATGTTATAATGTCATTGAATAGACATGATAATCCATCTATATAATTGCTCAGTCTAAATTGGACATGCCAAACTGTCAGCATTAACTAAGTGTCACTCGCTTCCAAAAAGGCACTAAGCTTTTAATTTGCAGCAATCTTGTGGGGGGAATAACTTCTATATTTCCCAAACTGGTAGAAGTTATTGTTGAACCAAATTATAATACAGGACTTAAAAGATTCCAGCGGCAAGGAGCAATAGAATATCCAGAGATGTTGGAGAGTGAGGAAGGACAATAATATTATGTTTTTAGAAGGTGTAGGATTAAGTAAATGGACAAGTGACAAGGACACAAAAGGTGCTTGGGTCTTGTAAGTATCATATGAATTATGAGATATGAGTATAAAGCCTCCTTTTAAATGAATCATTCCCTCCTCCTAAAAATGGTGATAATAGAATCGGTTATGAATCCATGCATGATTCAATCGCTAATACTCAGAGTAAAATTCAAGGTTTATCTGATAACTGCCCAAAAAGAAAATCATTGGATGATGACTTTTTACACATTATGTTGTCTGAAAGCAAATAAAAGAAATTTCTCTCAGCACACCTCCCACACACCAGTCTCGTATTTAAATTGATGGCTTTGTGGTAATTGGATTTCTATATTGATTCAACGCGATTAAACACACTTTCTTTGAGAGACATGGTTGTGGGGGACTGTCAGCAGTTTTAACAACTACAGGTACACAGGTCACTGAAAGTGGCAACGCAGGTGGAGAAGGTAGTCAAGAAGGCATACGGCATGCTTGCCTTCATCGGCCGGGGCGTTGAGTTTAGAAATTGGCAAGTCATGTTGTGGCTGAGGTCAGTGACTGCATCTTCAAATTCTTACAGATGAACCACTAGCATGGTTCATCTATCTATTCACCAATCTATTCACAATGGTACCCCCGCCATGGCACCCCCCCCAACAGTCTCTACCAGGAATATAGCTCTTGGGGCGGCACTTCGCACAGTGGTTAGCAGTGCTGTCTCACAGTGCCAGCGACCCGGGTTCAATTCCGGCCTCGGGTCACTGTCTGTGTGGAGTTTGCATGTTCTCCCCCTGTCTGCGTGGGTTTCCTCCGGGTGCTCCGGTTTCCTCCCACAGTCCAAAGATGTGCGGGTTAGGTTGATTTGCCACGCTAAATTGACCCTTAGTGTCAGGGGGACTAGCAGGGTAAATACATGGAGTTACAGGGATAGGGCCTGGGTGAGATTGTTGTTGGTGCAGGCTCAATGGGCCAAATGGCCTCCCTCTGCACTGTAAGGATTCTATTCTATGAATGATTCATACCTAACTTTTACAGCCTCACCTCACCATCATACACTTAACATCTTTAAAAGCCTCAAAGCCACATCTCCCTCCTTACACACATTGCCAGCTATTCAACTATCAGAAGCACATCACCCAAATGTATGTATTGTACCACATTCTCACTTCCCTTTCTCTTGCAGGGACACAGCAGTCTGTAGGCTGCATCACTACAAAAACAGATTATTTGGCTATTATCATGTTGCTGTTTATGGGAGCTAGCTGTAAGCAATTGGTTGCCATGTTTCCCACATTATAACAGTGACTACACTTCAAAAATATTCCATTGGCTGTAAAGCACTTTGGAATGCCCTGTGTTCTTTTCCATTTTTCTCTTCTCCCTCTCCTCTCTTTCCAAATGGCCTGTCTTCCTCTTTGTTGACTGATCCATCTCTTTGTCATACTGTAGCCCAAGGAAATGGTGACTATTGTACCGATGACTTGGAGAAAATGGCTTGACCAAAGCTCCTAATGGCAGAAGCACAGCCTCTTCCAGACACAGCACTACTCCCTGTCAACTTTTCCAACCTGAATCAACTCCGTAAACCACTGACCACTTCTACAAACTCGGACAGATCTAGTGGAGATTCATCAAAAAGTAATCCGAGTTGTTAACGATCCTTTTTAAATATGCCAATGAGTACTTGTTCCTGCTGCTGAGCACATGCTCAGCTGTGTGAGGTGAAGAGAGGGTACTAACTGGCGTGTGGAGGTCAAAGTGGCAGAACTGTTGTCAAAACTGTGTTACATACCGACTGATGTTATAGTCTACATACTTCTGACATACACTCTGTACACCCGCACTAACACCCTCACCAAAATGGCACTAGGTGCAGGATGCACCAGAAGTGTTGTGTGCACAGCGCAGATGCAATTGTGGTATCAATACAACACCCATAGCAACAAAACTATGAGCGGTGTGGAGTGCAATTTTTTATCCCTTCTCCCTGGTATGTGGGATGTGTTCCACAGTTTTACAATGCAAATTGTTACCCAAAGAACAGAGTTTAGTTTGTGTTAATGCAAAAACAGCAGTGAAAAGGTGGTGTGAAAAACTCTGGTCCGAGGAAATGGAACACTGTGAAACAAACATTACAATGATAATCAGCATGGAAATAATGACTTTAATTTTTTTTTAATTTAATGGTAGCTTTTAGTGTCTTTCCAATTTGTACTGGTTTTGTTTGCCAAGTTATTTCATTTAATTTCAGGATGTTTACAAGGCAAAATATCTATAATTTAATAAATGGAAGACCTATTTTTGGATTCTTTCAAGTGCACTTTGAACAGATAGATGGAGACTGCATCAACTTATCACTTAGATGTGAATGTTGCATATTCTGGTACACGTCATCTAAATTCCTGGAAGTGTACCAAGATAATCATAGAATCATAGAAACCCTACAGTGCAGAAAGAGGCCATCTGGCCCATCGAGTCTGCACCGACCACAATCCCACCCAGGCCCTACCCCCATATCCCTACATACTTACCCGCTAATCCCTCGAACCTATACATCTCAGGGGCAATTTTAGCATGGCCAATCAACTTAACCCGCATATCTTTGGACTGTGGGAGGAAACCGGAGCACCCGGAGGAAACCCACGCAGACACAAGGAGAATGTGCAAACTCCACACAGACATTGACCCAAGCCGGGAATCGAACCCAGGTCCCTGGAGCTGTGAAGCACTGTGCTACCGTGCCACCCGTGCCGTGCCGAATAATCATTCATTGCAAAGGTTTCTGATCAGCATTAAGTCAGCCGGATGAGCAGAGATGGTCCATGTTAACCCTAGATATCATTATGCAAGAATTCTGCATTCACTAATCCATGCACAATAATACTTATGTTGGAAGAAGCAAGATTCACTGTCTTTAATATTTGGAACCCATAACACATTCAAGGAAGGGGCCCCATGTACATAGGAGGACTGAAGAAACAAAGTTAGAATAAAGCTTTATAAAACTCGGGTTTGCCTCAATTGTAGCAATTCACTTGGGAAGGATATGAAAGCATTACAGGGGGTATAGAGAAAGTTTGCATGAATGGTTCCAGGGAGAAGGGACTTCAGTGGATAGACTACAGAAGCTGGAATTGTTCTCCTTAGAGATGAGACGGTAGAGAGGAGAATTGATAGAGCTGTGATAAATCAGGAGGAATCTAGATAGAATAGATGGAGGGAAAATGTTCCCATTGGTTGAGAACCAGGGGACACTGATTTAAAGTGATTGGCAAAAGAAGCAATGGCAACAGGAGGGAATTCTGTTTGTGCAGCGAGTGGTGAGGACCTGGAATGCAGTGCCTGAGAGTGTGGCGGAGTCAGGTTCAATCAAACCAGAATTTGACAAGCACCTGAAGAGGAAAGATTTGCAGGGCTCAGGGGAAAGTGCAGCCGAGTGGGACTAGCTGAGTTGCTCATGCAGAGAGCCAGCATGTACTCAATGGGCTGAATGACCACTTCCTGTGCTGTAATCATTCTATGATTCTGTTTCTATGAGCTGGGTGAGTGCAGCTCCACAAAGAAGAACCTGATAGGAGATTTGGAAAAACTCCACTGCATAAACTAACATGGAGAGGGTTGTTTCCCAACTACCTATCCAGGCGAACAAACACTGTAGTAAGTCAAAGGATGGGTAAAGTGAGGCACAGCTCCAGTCTGAAATGGTTGGGGTTTGGCAGGAGTTGAGATGGCAGGAGGGTCCATGATTTGTTCAAGGAAAGAACTTCCCCTTGTATGCTTTGCTTTGCAAAGGATGCTGAGCAGCATGCTGAGTACTGGGATCTACAAAAGAAACCTATAAAATTCTGGGTTTTAGAACTAGAATTCTAAAATTCTAGACAAGCTAGAATGCAGGAAGGGTGTTGCCCATGGTCGGGGAGTCCCCAAAACCAGGGTGACAGACAGTCTGAGGATACAGGGTAGACCATTGGGACTGAGATGAGGAGAAATTTCTTCACCCAGAGAGTGGTGAGCCTGCGGAATTCTCTACCACTGAAAGCCACTGAGGCTAAAACATTGTATGCTTTCTACAAGGAGTTAGATACAGCTCTTACTGTTGAAGGGATCAAATGATATGGGGAAAAGTGGGAACAGATTACTGAGTTGGATGATCAGTGGGTGTCAGTTGGTTCCCAGCTACACGAACAGCCAGCTTCAACTGTTGCAAAATACTGCAGACTGAGGTTTGCGCCCTCAGAACTAAGACAATGTTCCATAACCCCCCCGACCGAGGTGAGAGTCAGATCACACAAACTCAAAAACGTTCAGTCTTGCATCTTGATACGCATTACCATCAGGAGATGCCTGCACCATTGCCACATTAATTGCACACGCCTCTTCTCTCCTGAGTTTTGGTTGCCATGAAGGGATTCAAGCAGCATTGAGCAGCATGCTGAGTACTGGGATCTATAAAAGAAACCTATAAAATTCTAATAGGACTAGACAAAGTAGATGCAGGAAGGATGTTCCCCATGGTGAGGGAGTCCCCAAAACCAGGGGTGACAGACATTCTGAGGATACAGGGTAGACCATTAGGACTGGGATGAGGAGAAATTTCTTCACCCAGAGAGTGGTGAGCCTGTGGAATTCTCTACCACTGAAAGCCACTGAGGCTAAAATATTGTAGCAAGTACTTTGTCAGAGAGAAGCACTTTGTCAGTCTTCACTCTGTGCCATTTAAACAGAGGTAACCCATTCACTTTAAATGCCTCCAACAAAAAAGCAGACAAGTAGGATGCCATAAATTACTACACAGCAGTCATACACATATATATTACTGATTTCGACATATATCTCACTGATTTCTATATATATCTCTATTAGTCCATCTTTGCTGGGTTAATGTCCTATAGTTTCCAATGTAACATCATTGTCAAAGCACTATCTTCGCAAGATAGTGGGCGGCACGGTGGCACAGTGGTTAGGACTGCTGCCTCACAGCACCAGACCCCCGGGTTCAATTCCAGCCTCAAGTGACTGTCTGTGTGGAGTTTGCACATTCTCCCCGTGTCTGCGTGAGTTTCCTCCAGGTGCTCCGGTTTCTTCCCACAGACCAAAGTTGTGCGGGTTAGGTTGATTAGCCATGCTAAATTGCCGAGTCAGGGGGACTAGCAGGATAAATATGTCAGGTTACGGGGATGGGGCCTGGTTGGGATTGTTGTCAGTGCAGACTCGATGGGCCAAATGGCCTCCTTCTGCACTGTAGGGTTTCTATGATTTTATGATCTGTAATGGTATAAGTAGGAAAAGGCTGATCCCTCCTTTTCAGGGCAACTTGGGGTGGGCAATAAATGCTGGCCTGGTCATTGTCACCCACATCTCAAGAATAAACAATGATATAGGGTGGACCTTATGAATAAGGACTCCTAGTCCAGAGTTTATGCAAGGGGGCTATCAATAATCTGAGCAGTAAAGATTATTGCATCCTTACATGATTTTTCATCATTTAATTAATTACAGCAGCAAATTATGGTGCCTTTAATTTAATAAATATTTCCTCATAAGACATCCCTCCCATTCCCGTATTAATTTCGGAAACCTTTTCTGAACTGCTTTGAACACATTTACATAAGGAGATCAATACTGTGTACAGTACTCCAGCTGTGATCTCAGCAGTGTTCTAAACTATTAAAGCATAACCTTCTTCCCGTTGTATTCAATTCTCCTCACAATAAATTATAACACTTGATTAGCTTTCCTAATGACTTACTGCATCTGCATACTAACCTTTTGTGATTCATGCACTAGGACACCCAGATCTCTCTGAATCTTAGATCTCCCCCATCTTTCAATGTTTATATTCTTCTTGCCAAAATGGACAATTTCACATTTGCCCATATTATACTTCATTTGTCAGATCTTTGTCTACTCACTTAACCTATGTCCCTTTGTAGCCTCCTTATGTCCTTTTCACAACTCACTTTCCTACCCTTTCTGTGCCATCAGAAAATTTAGCAACCATACCTTCTGTCTCTTCATCCAAGTCATTTGTATAAATTGTAAAAGGTTGAGGCTCCAACACTGATCCATGTGGCAAATGCCACATTCCATCCTGCCAACCAGAAAAAGACCCATTTATGCTAAATCTGTTTCTTGTTGGCTAGCCAACTTTTTATTGATGCAAATATTTTACTTTCTCCACTATGAGCTTTGATTTTCCGCAATAACCTTTGATGTTGCACCTTATTAAATGACTTCTGGAAATCTAAATACAGTACATCCACCAGTTCCCCTTTATCCACAGCGCCTGTTAATCCTTCAAAGAACCTCAATAAATTGGTTAAATATGATTTCCCTTTCACAAAACCATGTAGATTCTGCCTAATTGCTTTAATTTAATTCGAAGTGCCCTGTTATAACATATTTAGTAATAGGGTCTAACATTTTCCCTATGACAGATGTTTGGCTAACTAGCCTGCAGTTTTCTGTCTCCCTCCTCCTTTGTGAATAATGTAGTTACGGTTGCTATTTTCCAAGCTCACGGAACCTTCCCCAAATCTAGAGAGTTTAGGAAAACTAAAATCAAGACATCAAACATCTCATTAGCCATTTCTTTTAAGACTCTAGGATGAAGTCCCTCAGAATCTAGGGATTTGCAACCCACAGTTCCAACCATTTGCTTAATGCCACCTCCCAAACAGTTAAAATCAAACAGAAACTAGTAACAAATGCTGTAAACTGACTTCGTCAATGAATCCAGTTTAATTTTTTGAGTGTTTCTTTTCACATCAGTCAGATACTTACCAATATGGTTAGGTTGCCACTGCAGCAGCATTTGCTCCTGGTTTTACTGCCTTCCCTTCACGACCATCAGCAGGAAAACAGGCGGCCCAGCGACATTTCAGAATACAGTCGGCACGTATGTCAGTTTATATTTTACATCGTCACACTGTGAACACAATTAGATCATCCTTTTCAATTAATTTAACTAACAGAAAGCAAAGAGTGGGGATAAATGGGTGTTTTTCTGGTTGGCGATCAGTGACTAGTGGTGTGCCTCAGGGATCAGTGTTGGGGCCGCAATAGTTTACGATTTACATAGATGATTTGGAGTTGGGGACCAAGTGTAGTGTGTCAAAATTCGCAGATGACGCTAAGATGGGTGGCAGAGCAAAGTGTGCAGAGGACGTTGAAAGTCTGCAAAGGATATAGATAGTCTAAGTGAGTGGGCGAGGGTCTGGCAGATGGAGTACAATGTTGGTAAATGTGAGGTCATCCATTTTGGTAGGAATAACAGCAAAATGGACTATTATTTAAATGGTAAAAAAATTGCAGCATGTTGCTGTGCAGAGGGACCTGGGTGTCCTTGTTCAGGAATCTCAAGGAGTTGGTTTGCAGGTGCAGCAGGGAATTAAGAAGGCAAATGGAATTTTGTCCTTTATTGCTAGAGGGATGGAGTTTAAAAACAGCGAGGTTATGTTGCAGCTGTATAAGGTGCTGGTGAGGTCACACCTGGAGTACTGTGTACAGTTTTGGTCCCCTTATTTGAGAAAAGATTCTGGAGGGGGTGCAGAGGAGATTGATTAGGTTGATTCTGGAGTTGAGAGGGTTGGCTTATTAGAAGAGACTGAGTAGACTGGGGCTATACTCATTGGAATTCAGAAGAATGAGGGGAGATCTTATAGAAACATATAAGATTATGTAGGGAATAGATAAGGTTGAAGCAGGGAAGTTGTTTCCTCTGGCGGGTGAAACTAGAACTAGGGGATATAGCCTCAAAATAAGGGGAAGGAGATTTAGGACTGAGTTGAGGAGGAACTTCTTCACACACAGGGTTGTGAATCTGTGGAATTCCCTGCCCAGTGAAGCAGTTGAAGCTACCTCATTGAATGTTTTTAAGGCAAGGATAGATAAAGTTTTGAACAGTAAAGGAATTAAGGATTATGGTGAGTGGGCAGGTAAGTGGAGCTGAGTCCATGAAAAGATCAGCCATGATCTTATTGAATGGCAGAGCAGGCTCAAGGGGCCAGATGACCTACTCCTGCTCCTAGTTCTTATGTTCTTATGTTCTAATGGTGTGGCTTTTGCTACCAAATAAACCTGTTGGACTTTAACCTGGTGTTGTTAAACTTCTTAATGATGACTGGCCAGAGATTAAAAATGAATTATGAGAACTATTTACTTGAAATATTATTTTAAACTCTCCCAGATGGTTTTTAAACAACTGTCAGGAGATTGATAGCAAATCTGGTAGACGCCTGGACATAGAACATAGAACATAGAACATTACAGCGCAGAACAGGCCCTTCGGCCCACGATGTTGCACCGACCAGTTAAAAAAAAAAACTGTGACCCTCCAACCTAAACCAATTTCTTTTCGTCCATGAACCTATCTACGGATCTCTTAAACGCCCCCAAACTAGGCGCATTTACTACTGATGCTGGCAGGGCATTCCAATCCCTCACCACCCTCTGGGTAAAGAACCTACCCCTGACATCGGTTCTATAACTACCCCCCCTCAATTTAAAGCCATGCCCCCTCGTGCTGGATTTCTCCATCAGAGGAAAAAGGCTATCACTATCCACCCTATCTAAACCTCTAATCATCTTATATGTTTCAATAAGATCCCCTCTTAGCCGCCGCCTTTCCAGCGAAAACAATCCCAAATCCCTCAGCCTCTCCTCATAGGATCTCCCCTCCATACCAGGCAACATCCTGGTAAACCTCCTCTGCACCCTCTCCAAAGCCTCCACATCCTTCCTGTAATGTGGGGACCAGAACTGCACACAGTACTCCAAGTGCGGCCGCACCAGAGTTGTGTACAGTTGCAACATAACGCTACGACTCCTAAATTCAATCCCCCTACCAATAAACGCCAAGACACCATATGCCTTCTTAACAACCTCATCCACTTGATTCCCAACCTTCAGGGATCTATGCACACATACACCTAGATCCCTCTGCTCCTCCACACTATTCAAAGTCCTCCCGTTAGCCCTATACTCAACACATCTGTTATTCCTACCAAAGTGAATTACCTCACACTTCTCCGCATTAAACTCCATCCGCCACCTCTCGGCCCAACTTTGCAACCTGTCTAAGTCTTCCTGCAAACTACGACACCCTTCCTCACTGTCTACCACACCACCGACTTTGGTGTCATCAGCAAATTTGCTAATCCACCCAACTATACCCTCATCCAGATCATTAATAAATATTACAAACAGCAGTGGCCCCAAAACAGATCCCTGAGGTACACCACTTGTAACCGCACTCCATGATGAATATTTACTATCAACCACCACCCTCTGTTTCCTATCCGCTAGCCAATTCCTGATCCAATTTCCTAGATCACCCCCAATCCCATACATCTGCATTTTCTGCAGAAGCCTACCATGGTGAACCTTATCAAACGCCTTACTAAAATCCATATATACCACGTCCACTGCCTTGCCCCCATCCACCTCCTTGGTCACTTTCTCAAAAAACTCAATAAGGTTAGTAAGGCACGACCTACCTGCCACAAAACCATGCTGACTATCACCTATCAATTCATTACTCTCCAAATAACTATAAATCCTATCCCTTATAATTTTTTCCAACATCTTGCCGACAACAGAAGTGAGACTCACCGGTCTATAATTCCCGGGGAAGTCTCTGTTCCCCTTCTTAAACAATGGGACAACATTCGCTAACCTCCAATCTTCTGGTACTATACCAGAGGCCAACGACGACCTGAAGATCAGAGCCAGAGGCTCTGCAATCACTTCTCTTGCCTCCCAGAGAATCCTTGGATAAATCCCATCCGGACCAGGGGATTTATCTATTTTCAGACCCTCCAGAATATCCTGCACATCCTCCTTATCAACTGTAATACTGTCTATTCTACTCCCTTGCAACCCAGTGTCCTCCTCAGCTATATTCATGTCCCCTTGCGTGAACACCGAAGAGAAATATTGGTTCAATGCTTCACCAATCTCCTCCGGTTCCACACATAACTTCCCTCTGCCATCTATAACTGGCCCTAAACTTGCCCTAACCAACCTTCTGTTCTTGACATACCTATAGAACGCCTTAGGATTCTCTTTAACCCTATCCGCCAAAGTCTTCTCATGTCCCCTTTTAGCCCTTCTAAGCTCGCTCTTCAACTCCCTCTTAGCCAATCTAAAGCTTTCTAGTGCACTACCCGAGTGCTCACGTCTCATCCGAACATAAGCCTCCTTTTTCTTTTTAACCAACAAAGAAACTTTTTTGGTGCACCACGGTTCCCTAGCCCTACCAATTCCTCCTTGCCTGACAGGGACATACCTATCACAGACTCGCAGTAGCTGCTCCTTGAAAAAACTCCACATGTCGGACGTTCCCAGTCCCTGTAATCTCCTAGTCCAACCTATGTTTCCTAATTCTCTCCTAATAGCCTCATAATTACCCTTCCCCCAGCTAAAACCACTGGCCCGAGGTTCATGCCTATCCCTTTCCATCACTAAGGTGAACGTAACCGAATTGTGGTCACTATCACCAAAATGCACACCAACTTCCAAGTCTAGCACCTGGTCTGGCTCATTTCCCAGCACCAGATCCAATATAGCCTCACCTCTAGTTGGCCTGTCTACATACTGAGTCAAAAAACCTTCCTGCACGCTTTGAACAAAAACTGACCCCTCTAACGAGCTAGAGCTATAACAATTCCAGTCAATATTAGTCAAGTTAAAATCCCCATAACAATTGCCCTATTACTTTCACTCCTAACATTTCCCTGGAAGTTAGCAATCCCAACCTGCCCTTGCATTGGTTTAATTCCATGTAAGGAGGCCTCATTTGTAAAACCTAGCCAATTCTGCCAATTGCCAATCCTTGCTCTGTTTGAGTGAAATAAAGAAAATATTTTCCTTAAAGTATTGTCAGCTTAGACCGAGTTCAATGAAATTATTTTTCTTTAACATAATGTCTAAGGAAAATTATATAAAGTATATAGCAGCTGGATTTGCCAGCTCTTTGTGGATGGACTCGGAGCTGAGGGGGTCCAGAAAATGGTGACAGCAGGCAAGTGTGGACTGACTGTGGTCTCTATGCAGCCATGCCATCTTACCAGCAGTGGGGAAGGTGGTAGATGGCCCTCCCGTCCAGAGACCAATTGAGCCTCTTACCTGCAGCAGAAAGGACATGGTAAACATTTCCAGTTAACTGTGGTGTGGGTGGTGTTGTGAAGCCTCCTTTCTGGACACTTTTGGTCTGCGATGAGGCACCCCCTTGGTGGCAATAGTGGCCTCTGCAGCAATTGCACCACCTTCCCTCACCAAATAATCCCTGACTGACCCTAGCCATTTCACAACCTCAGGATGTCTCAAAGCATTCTGCAGTCAAAGATGAGAGGTGTATGTAATCACTGCTCTGTTGTAAGAAACAAGGCAGTCGATACATGTGCAAACTTCCACAAACAGCAATGCAATAATAATCTTCAGTTGAAAATCCATTTTCGGCATCGTGCACACTTCAGTCAGTCTCTTTCTGGAAAGCCAAAAGCACTTTTGGTCGGCCTAAATTTTGCATTTGAGGATTTTATTTTGGGCAAAACCTATTTTCTTGTGATCCTGTGTTTCCTTGTCTTCCTGCTTCTCCAACAATAACCAAATAGCTATTAATGGTCAAAAATACAGAATCCTGTCAATTGCAAACCAACCAGTTTGGTTTAAACACAGAAAATGCTGGAAATCAAAACCAGGGAGAGAAATTACGGGCTCAGGTGCTTCTCCTGTTTCTGGACCCCGTATCCCTCTCTCTAACCTTCTCCATCATATCCTTTGGGCGCCCAGAGTTGGGAACCATAGTGGGATCAAACTGTTTCACATTGGTTTAACAAAACTTCTTGGCTTTCGTACTCTATACCTCTATGTATAAAACCCGTCTGATGCGCATCAATTGGACACGAGGCACAAAGCTTCGGTAAAAGAAGGCTTTTATTAACTAATAATGGAACTAACAGAACTTTAACACACTATCCCAGACTGAAGAGGTCCCGCCCGAGCAGGGGGTCTTATACCTCTCCCAGGAGGCGGAGCCCGACTGGGATGTGCCACAACAGTAACAACCACAGGTGTATCAATCCCACCCTAGCCCAACAACAACATTAGAACAACCCAACAACAACATTAGAACAACCCCACAGTGGGAACCAACGATGGTTCACCACACCGTTGAAAGCTCAGATTTTAGTACAATACACTTACAACCCCAGCTTTGTCAGCCAATTATACACAACTTGGTCATTCATATTATGCAACTAGCTCCATCTGTTTGAACCTGACCCCCTGCAATATCCAGAACGCAACATCCAAAAGAATTGAACCTCACAATCAAGGCAAACAATAGTCCCATGTATTAATGAGAATAGCTTGAACTAACAGTGTTATATTCAATTGGCACATGACTCCTGGTTTCACTTCCCAGTTTAAAAATAGCAAAATCTTCCAGTAAATTTGTACCAACCAATTCACCTGTATTATGTGCTATTTCTATTCACAAGTGAGCTTTGTTAACAGAAAAAATACACTTTGCATTGAGTGATAAATATTTTCCTATTTTAAACTGGACCTATTTCACACTTAGAAATGCCCAGCATGGAGCACAGAATAGGGAAGTACCCCAGATGCTGGAAATAAAGAACAAAGAAAATTACAGCACAGGAACAGACCCTTTGGTCCTCCAAGCCTGCACCAACCATGCTGCCCGACTGAACTAAAACCCCCTACCCTTCTGGGGACCATATCCCTCTATTCCCATCCTATTCATGTATTTGTCAAGGCGCCCCTTAAAAGTCACTACTGTATCCGCTTCCACTACCTCCCCCGGCAACGAGTTCCAGGCACCCACTACTCTCTGTGGAAAAAATCTACCTCGTACATCTTGTTTAAACCATGCCCCTCGCACCTTAAACCTGTGCCCCCTAGTAATTGACTCTTCCACCCTGGGAAAAAGCTTCTGACTATCCACTCTGTCCATGCCCCTCATAATCTTGTAGACTTCTTTCAGGTCGCCTCTCAACCTCCGTTGTTCCACTGAGAACAAACCAAGTTTCTCCAACCTCTCCTCATAGCTAATGCCCTCCATACCAGGCAACATCCTGGTAAATCTTTTCTATACCCTCTCCAAAGCGTCCATATCCTTCTGGTAGTGTGGTGACCAGAATTGAACACTATCTTTATTATAAACAAGTCAAGCAGCAAACACGCTGTAGGTCCACGATCTGCCCCAGTTCTAATGAAGGATCAGTGATCTCTGCATCTCTGGACAGATACTGCCAGACATGCTGAACATTTCCAACACTTCCCATTTATATTGGTGCAAATATAACACAAATAATCCCTTTTCCCATCCCTCCAAAAAACAATCAAATTTCTTGTGAGCCTCTTATACCCCTTCAGCAAGAAACCCAGCAACAGATGCCCGAGACGTCATTGACACATTAAATATAAATCTCAAAAAAGTAGTTAAGGTAGTAAGAAACTATAGATTACTTGCGGAACAAACAATATCAAAGCAATATATTGATAATAAATGAGTAATTCATAAAAATGATCAATAAAAAGTGCCAAGCAGCAGAGCTAACTAATAAAATCTTCAGTTAAGAAGCAGAGCTACTGAGAGTCAGACTCGGGTCCATGTCCTGGTCACCGGGGAAGGGGAGGGAGGATCAAGATAAAGAGGAGGTTTTAACTAATACCGACTTGCTGCTCGCCCGTGGAGGTGCACACTTCATCCTGGCCTTGGTGGAATTTGTGCCAAATTGGGAGTCAGAAATAGGTTTCCTCTCAGCCTGAGGACAAGGAGGGAAGAGGACAAAGGTACTCTCCCCCCCACCCCCCTCCCCCTCCCCACCTGTGTGGGCATACACAAGTGTGTATTCACACCTAGTCACAGGGTTCCTTCTCACACACACACTCACTCACATTCTGACACAGTAGGGAAGCGAGGGGCAATACCATCATTGAGGCGATAAAGAGGCTGGTGAGGGAAGGACCAGGAACACCCATGACTGAGAGAGCATTCAGGGGAGAGTCTGTGCTGGGAAAGGCCTCGCGTGGGTGAAGTGAACAAAAGAAGCACTGACTGGCTGGAAAATTGGGCGGGGATCCTGGATTCAGGATTCAATCCTGGACCGGGGAGCGGCGCGGGCTTGGAGGGCCGAAGGGCCTGTTCCTGTGCTGTATTGTTCTTTGTTCTTTGTTCTTTGACTCATGTTGCACTCCAGCCAGGTCTGATGAAAAAAGCAGCAAATACCAATGCCTAAACTGAGCAGTGCTGGAGGATAGTGAGGAGCCACTGGGCAACCTGGCGCCTCCTACACGGCCAACCATTGAGGAATCATTGGTCCAGCAGCCTGTCATCGGGATAGTCTCAGCACCGGATTGGCTCCTTTGGACACTGATCACCATGTTTGATAGGTTGCAAGGAACTGACTCAGTGATGAACATCGTGTGCAGCCCCCTTTGCAAATACTCAGCTGGTCAGGCAGCATCTGTGGAGGGAGAACCAAGAGTTAATGTTTCAATTTGTCGGCATTGTGGAAATTTAACTATCTGGAAGATGCAGTGTGACCCTTAGTTAACTGTCTGTGGGTGGGATTTAAGTCCTCGCTAGGGTGAGACCGAAATTCCCACCCGAGGTCAATGGAGATTTCCATTGTCGGACCCTCACCCGCGCAGATTCTGGAGGGGGAAAGGTAGTAGAGTTCCGGCCTATATCTCAGTGTTGATGCTATTAGTCAAAAAGCATTCAATGGGCCTGATTTTACCATTTTCATTCAAAGTGCAGAATCTGACTTAGAAATCTGTTATTCGGCGCCTCCATACGCACTTAGCCTGAAAAGAAAATCGCCCATTTTTGGGCGCGACACAATGATAAAATCGGGCCCAATGTCACCGTGACCCTATATCAGAGCATGTACATTAGTCTTAAAGCCTGGGCTTTCATTTTTTTATTCATTCGTGGGACATGGGTGTCACTGGCTGGCCAGCATTTATTGTAAGATGTCTTACAACACCAGGTTAAAGTCCAACAGGTTTATTTGGTAGCAAAAGCCACTAGCTTTCGGAGCGCTGCTCCTTCGTCAGGTAATTGCCCATTTATGGTAATTGTCATTTATTGCCCATCCCTACTTGCCTGAGGCCAGTTGAAAGTCGATCACATTGTTGTGGCTCTGGAGTCACATGTAAGCCAGACCAGGTGAGGATTTTTATTAGAGGCAGATTTCCTTCCCTAAAGGACATTTGTGAACCAGATGGGTTTTTCTGGCAATCGACAATGGTTTCATGGTCAGCAGTAGATTCTTAATTCCAGATATTTTTTTATTGAATTCAAATTCCACCAGCTGTTGTGGCAGGATTTGAATCCGGATCCGCGGGTTGAGTTTCTGGATTAATAGTCTAGTCAATACCACTATACCACTAGGCCATTGCCTCCCGTTTACATGAAGGCAAATTGCCATTGAAATTATTTACAGTGCCTGTATTTTTCCACTAGGATCTCTAATAAAAAGCAGGAACCATCTCTCTACATATGAAATTACTGGCCACGTAGACAAAAAAGATATATGTTGCAATATTTCCAAAATTCAATTGTAACCACCTTTTATTAATCCTACAGTCATAATTAAGATGACAGATACTGGTTTCTTGAAATGGTTTTATTGGCACAATATATGGAGTCAAAATACACATCGAAAGCCACAAAACTTAAATCTTGATTTCGTACACAGTTCGGAACAAAATTCAATGTCTTCTCTGTACAGAGGAGATGTGAAATCTCAACACATTACATATTGGTCGCACAAAAATCAAGACAGGTAATTTTCTGCAGCAAAGCAACAAACAGGGAATGTTTGAATCTTATGGAAACAATCGAATAATTGGCCAGAATCATGCCATCCCCACAGAGATTTTGGGAGGCGAGGGAGTGGGGAAATTCCAAAAGTTGTCTTTTGCATTGGCTCCCTAATGCCTTCATACCCTCCGTGTGCTTTTGCTGGATGTAGGCTCAAAGCTACCCCCGCCCGGCAGTGGGCAGTCAATTAGGCCAATTTGAGACCTCACTTAGGGTTAAGTTTCAGACACGGCTGGTATTTTCCCAGTGTCATCCACTGTACCCAATAATGCCACTGAGTCCGAAGTCTGCTAGCAACTTGGAGGCAGCCTCACAGTGACAGGCCGGAGGACTATTGGTGCCTCCCCTCACTTGCCATGGGCCACAGGAATGTAAAGGCTTTGGCCTCAGCCATAACCTTTCCTGTTGTGTGGTTTCCCCTTCACAATGATGGCTTTAGGCGCTATGAGCCTTCCTTATTTTTTAAATTTAAGCTGGCTTCTGTGTTGCCTCCATTTTGAGATACCCTCATGCTCCCCTACCAGCCTCAGAAGTATTTCGATGGGCCTGCTGTCTTTTCCAGTGTTGCAGGCCTTCCTATTGGGCTTTGGAAATCCACACTCCAAAGGCAATTGCCCAGTGAGAGCAAAGGAAGCCTTTAAATTGGCTGCCTCCTGCAAGATTGCAAGGTTGTGTGGACGGCAGGGTTGGAACCCTGAAATCTTTCTGGCCCTCAATTATTTTGTATGTCAGGAAGCTTTTGCCCTCTGATTCTGCTGAAAACTTGTTGTAAATTTGTGAATTTGAATGTCTTATATGATGTGAAGTTTTAAAAGCACTCAATTTAATACCTGATGAAGGAGCAATGCTCCGAAACATTGTGATACCAAATAAACCTGTTGGACTTTAACCTGGTGTTGTGAGACTTCTTACTGTGCCCACCCCAGGCCAATGCTGGCATCTCCACCTCATGATTTAATAACAGGTGTTTTCTATATGTATAAAGGGACTGCGCTATATGTAGCTGGCCTGAGATATTGGAGTGGAAATCATCCAATTCTGCTCTTGCTATCTGGGGATTAGAGTGGGCCTCCCTCAGAGAGTGGGAAGGGAGGTAATCTTCAGACTAGTCATTTAGACTGTACTATACACATCTCTCTGATACTCTATATTGGCCTCAGTATGGAAGATGCTTAAAAAAGGGGAATAAGTGTTCACGCTAGAAGGCTAAAAGGAAAATCTTAGCAGAGTTACAACACATCCCAAAGGAACGGAGTTTCCACCATTTCCATGTTAGGCCTTTGACTGCATTTGTTTGAGGTGGCAGTGTCATTGTATCCCAGCAGCCTTTGCTATCCTCTAACTATGTAGAAGGTTGTGCAATAATGCAGCATGAAATAATGTCAAAACGTATGACTTTATTCTGCTACATGTTGATCTCAGGGATCTTTGTTTAAACTGCAGAAGCAAATGGGGAGTTGGCAGAGGACGCAATCAAACCTGGGAAAGGTGCCCAGAGTGAACAAACATTATAAATCATTTTGATCTCTTAGTTTCACCTATATGTACAACAGCATAAAAGTTTGAAAATGCTAATATATACAGAGAACCCCTGAAACATTTGATCATATTTTAATAATTCAAACACAACTTTTTCCTATGGTTCAACCTTTAGTGTGTTCCCAATTTGCATTATCTATACAATTTAAAAATTAACAAGTGCTGCATTCTAATCCTGACTCTGTATTGTTGGTATGACTCTGAAAGCAATGTATTATTTTTAACAAGAGAGTCAAAGAAGGCTTCTGCTGTGTTTGAATTTTTGCACAGATGTATAGTACATCCAGACGTGCTGTACTCCTCAAAACGATACCTTCTGAAGGATAGTTATAAGATAAACAAAACGCCATTACAACTCTTCTTACTATTTTTATAATGTATTTGAATATGGATTTTACAGTTCACATGAAGAAAAGTTTCTGTATTCACAACATTTTAAACTATTCACATGTCGAATATATCATGTAAACCAGAACTGCACAGACGGTGTATCATGAAACACTGGCAAATATAAATCTACTTTTGTACCTTTTTCTTGTCTAAAGTTGACCTTTGTATCATTTTGTGCAGGTTCCTATCAAAAGGAAAAACAATGGAATTTACTATCTCAGTTAAATCTGGGAGTTGTTATCTACAAGTTACCATCAAGTGCATCCCTGAGAGCCAGGAAGGAGTTGATGGTGATGATATTATGAACAAAAGACTGTTCAGAAACTAAGGGAAATGATAAACGGATTTTGTGAATAGAATTGTTGATTATAATCTTGAAAGATTAATCTTGAGGAAAGAAGACCGAGGGGCTTCCTAGAGGTATTTAAAATTAGGAAAAGTTTTGGTGGACAGGATACAAAGAGAATGTATGCTCTTGTGAGGTAAGACAAGTTTTTGGTGTAGGAAGGAGTCAAGAGTTATGGGGGAAGGCAGGAGAGTGGAGTTGAGGCCACAATCAGTTCAGTCACAATCCTACTGAACAGCAGAGGAGCCAAATGGCCAGCTGCTGCTCCTATTTTTCAGTCTTGCGGGGAACAGCATAACTAGAGGCTGACTAGATAAGGTAGTCACCAAGAAATCCAATCGGGAATTCAGAAGAAACATCGAGCTGAAGAGTGTTAGGATGAGGAACTCACTACTAAGGGAGTGGTGAAACAAACAGTGTAAGGGAAAGGGCATTTAAGGGAAAGCTAGACAAACATATGAGGGAGAAGGGAATAGAGGATTACGATGATAGGTTTAGATGAGGAATGACGGGAGGAGGCTCGAATAGAGCATAAATACCTGCATGTACTGGCTGGCCGAATGTCCTGTTTCTGTGCTGTATATCCAATGTAATTTACTAAACTTTCTGAGTGCATGGTTATTTGAAAATAACTTAAAACAATTGCAATGGGTTGCAATGCAATACCCAATCCAGCCAAATGTATTTACTTTTGATTCTTTCCCATAATCTGAACTGGAAAATCCAACTGTGCCAAGTTTCATGTGCTCTGCTTTGTATAACGTTAAAGGCAGTAGGCACAATCATGTCTTGGGATATGGTGGGTAGCCAACATTCCAATAGAACAGTACCTGAAGATGCATGTGTCATGTTACCTTCTGTTTCATTAACTATCCCAAAGAAGACTTGTACTATTTCATAAAAGATCTGCACTCAAACATAGCTGACCTTTTCAGTGATATAAACTGTTTCAGTCCTAGATGTCTCCTGATGGGTTTCTCTCAGAGATTCGATGGAATATATCCTGATCCTCATTTCTGTGCTGGTTTTCAAACTCTCCGTACTGGACAGCTGGAGTTTGTCCTTGCTGGATGCCAGAGTGGGTACCGTGCTGACTAGAATTTGCTGAGCGGGCTTTTTCTCATTCTTGTATTGACAGTGAATGTACCGTGAAAAGGCTGATCGATAGGTCTTGTTGAAAAGAGTGTACACAAGTGGGTTAATACCAGAAGAGAGATACCCTACCCAGACAAATATGCTGAGGAGTTCTTCAATGAGCTGTTTATCACACACCTTTGTGCAGATTACAGACATTACATTGGTTACAAAGAATGGACACCACATCACAACAAAAAGAAAAAACACAATCCCGAGAACCTTGGAAGCCTTCTGTTCATTGCTAATTGATTGCATTGACCGCCTTCCTGAAGTTTCCAGCTCTTTATTTAAGGATGATATCTGAGGAGGTGTCCCTTTAACGTCATATGGTTTTAACATTGCTGCTTTGTCTGATGAGTTGGCTGACAGAGGCCCCTTCTGAAGAAACATCCGAAAGTTTGTCCATTTGGGCTTGGGTTTAAATACATCCAAGCACAAAGTAGCTTCCTGCTGTAGTACTCGGATTGTCAAGAAGTAGCTGGCCACCATTATTGTGAGGGGGATGAAGAATGCCACGAAGGAACCCACCAGGACAAAATGGTCATCTGTGAGGGAACAACTGTCATCCTTAAAAACTTTGGAAGCATCTTGGAGTCCAAAAACAGGGATTGGCATTGAAATACCTTGAAGATAATTTGAAAGAAAAAGAATAAGTTAAGGATGCCCAGCAACAAAATGGTAAACACAGGTTAACAGATTCTAACCCAGCTGAGTTCATCTGAACCATTTTCAAATGTATGAAATAAATACTTTTATTTATAGAGTACCTGTCAGGATGTCTCAATACACTTTATAGCCAATTAGGTGCCTTTGAAGTGCAGTCACTGTTGTAACGTTAGAAATATAACAATTTATTTGCACACAGCAAGCTTACAGCATTGCCTTCAATATTTCATCATTGAATAATGTCTGCAAATCTCAACCACAAATTTCAAATACAAGTATGATCAACCAAATATTACAGCTGCTTTCAAGATCTAGGTATTGATCTATTGGTGGACATAATTAAGCCTGGGAGAACATATCAAAGCCTATCAGTAATTTATATTCTGAAATGAAAACATGAAGTTCTGGAAAAACTAAGCAAGTCTGCCAGCATCTGTGGAGAGAAACAGAGTTAATGTCTCATGTCCAATACAACCCTTCATCGGAACTGAAGAGAGGTGGAAACGCGCTGGACTTTACGCTGCTGACGAAGAGGAGAGGGTCAGGTGGAGCAAAAGGGAAGGTCAGGGATATAAAATAAGGATGTGCCAGAGCAGAGGGATCTGAGTGTATATGTGCATAAGTCATTAAACGTGGCTTCCCCATCACCCCCCCCCACACCCCCCCCCCCCCCCCAACACCCCCCCCCCCCCTCCCCCCGCAAACCCCAGGATCACTGGCTCTTACACCCCATCCCGGATCGCCGGCCTCCCGATGGCTGGCCATGACTTCTGACGGCCAACCTCAGCCTACAATCGTCAGCCCCGAGCTCTGCTGGCCAGCCGTGGCCTCCGATCACTAGCCCTGACCTCTGGTAGCTGATCCTGGCCCCACATCATCCCCCACCCCTCGATGCTGAGTCCCCCCTTCCCTCCCCTCCTATCTACCCCCAGCCTGGCCCCACCCCCCTGAGGCCCTGCCCCCTGGCACTGCCTGGTGCCAGTTGGGCATCGCCATTGTGCCAGATTGGCAGTGCCAGGGTGCCCAGTTGGCAATGCCAGTGTGCCCAGTGGGCAGTCTAGCCTGCCAGGCTGGCACTGCCCAAGAGGCACTGCCCCCTACCCCCGACCTCCAGGTGGGGCCTCAATGGCTTCCAGTCCCACCAGCAAGGCCATCATGTCATGTCCCGATTGCTGGGGACATCTGTGATCCCCGCAGGTGGGAACCTTCAGTGGCGAGTTCGGAAATCCAAGCTACGATTGCATCCCAGGTTCGCTAAATGGATTTAAGTTAGGCAATGAATATTGTAATCAACCTTGCACCAGGGAACAGAGCGAGGCTGATCATGTCATAAAAAATGGCTTGGGAAGATCCGGTCATGATTCCCATTTTTGGCCTCCCATCAAATCTCCAGACCCGCTATGTTACTCATCCAGGGTAGCAGGGTGGGAAAATCACTGCCATGATGTCTGAGAACAGGAAGGTAAAGGATTTATATGTTTTAAAAATGCTAATTCATTTGGTCTTAGTTGTTGTGCAGGCTGCAAGAGAAAGAGACAAACTGGCATTGATTGAAAATATCAAGAGTTTGCTTCTTTTGAAATGCAGAAGATCTAGAAAACGTTAGATGCTTAAACAGCTTGAATTGTCTCATTGATAAAAGATATGCATGTGTATGCTGGAAAGAAGGACTGAAAAAGATCTACCAACAGGTATGAGGGATGGACAATTACTGGAGGAAGTTTTAAATATATGCTCATTGTCAATTATTGTCTTTTGAACAAAGAATTAGTCATCTCATTGGACAATAGTAATTTAAGATGGATTTTGATAGGGCAGCACAATCCTCCAAATGAAAAATTCTGCATACTTTGGAAAGGCATAAAAATGATGAAATGTGAACCAATGCTTTGGCCAGGCAAGCTTGGTCAGATGCTTTAAGATATGATTACCAGGAGCTCGACCGCCCACTATGTGGTCATAAGTATAGAAACATAGGAGCAGAAGTAGACCATTCAGCCCCTTGAACCTGCTCCACCATTCAATTAAATCATCTTTGGATCATCGATCTGACTGCTATTTTCCTGCACTATCTCTGATGTCAGTCGTACCTAGAAATCTAATGATCTCAGTCTTGAACATGCTCAATGACATTCACAGCTCTCTGAGGTAGAGAATTACTACCCGAAGAAATTCCTCCTCATCTCAGTCCTAAATGGCTTGCCTCTTATTCTGAGACTGTCATTTGGTTCTAGACTGCCCAGCCAGGAGAACATCCTTTCTGCATCTCTGTATAATCCCTTAATCATTTTATAAATTTCAATGGAATCACTTCTCATTCTAATAAAGAGGAAACTAGTCCAATCTCCTCAATCTCTCCTCACAGGAGAGCCCCACCATCCCAGAAATTAGTCTGGTGAACCTCTGCTTCGCTTTCTCTATGACAAAAAAAGCTGAACTCTAGACTTGGGGTAAAAGTCGCAACCCTTGACAACAAGGTAGCATTTGAATGAGTATGACATCAAGAAGCCCTAGCAAAACTGGAGTCAAAAAGAATCAAGGGGAAAATTCTCTGCTGGTTGGAATCATACACAGGAAGACGGTTGTGGTTATTTAGGCTCAATCAACTTCAGCTGCTTCATCATTGACCTTTGTTCCATCATAAGCTCAGAAGTGGAGATGTTTGCTGATGATTGCACAGTGTTCAGCACCATTCACGATATGTCAGATACTGAAGCAGCCCATGTCCAAATGCAGCAAGAACTGGACAATATCCAGACAAAGGCTGACAAGTGGCAAATAACATTTGCTCCACACAAGTGCCAGGCAATGACCACCTCCAACATAAGAGAATCTAACCATTGCCCCTTGGCATTCAATGGCATTACCGTCATCAAATCCTCTACAGTCAACATCCTGGGGGTTACAAGTGACCAAAACCTGAACTGGACAAGCCTCATAAGTAATGTGACTACGAGAGAGGTTAGAGGTTAGGAATCTGTGGCAAGTAACTCACCTCGTGACTCCCCAAAGATTGTCCACCATCTACAAGGCACAAGTTGCCTGGATGAGTGCAGCTCCATAAACACTCAAGAAGCTTGACACCATCCAGGACAAAGCAGACCCACAAACATTCACTAGCTCCACCAACAATGCATAATGACAACAGTGTGCACCATCTACAAGATAACTCACCAAAATTCCTTTAACAGCACCTTCCAAACCTAATACTGCAACCATCGAGAAGGTCAAGGGCAGCAGACACATGGGAACACCATCGCCTGGAAGTTCCCCTCCAAGTCACTCACTATCCTGACTTGTAAATATATCACTATTCCTTCACTGTTACTGGGTCAAAATCCTAGAACTCTCTAACAGCACAGTGAGTATGCCGATACCACAAGGACTGCACCAGGTCAAGAAGGCAGCTCACCATCACCTTCTCAAGGGCAATTAGGGATGGGCAACCATTGCTGGTTTAGCCAGCAACACCCATATCCCATGAATTAAAAAAAGTCCATTCTTCTTTAGCTATGGTATGATTTATTGTAATGTATTTGTGATGAAAGGTTATATAGCTAATGGGTGTAATGTAATGGATATATTGTAAAGTTATTGGCATTTGATTTGAGCAGTGGATGTTGTCTCATGCTTGTTATGGTACTCATGTCCGAACGGTAGAGTAACCTGTGTGTTTAGAACGTTATACCCTACCATCTAAGCTTTTGCTAGTCTGTTAAAAACGACCGATGTATCGCTTCTACACTGGTGGAGGCAGGATGGATACTGACGGAGACTGATAGGATCCCTCCCACCAACATCATCCATTTCAGCAATCAGATCCACATGTCCCATAAACCATTATGGACCACACTGATGGTGATGTGTTACAGTTCACTCAGGGAGTCCAAGTTTCCATGGCAACATGACTATTATATGCATGTTGTTGTTTTGAGCAATGGATAGTAATGGATGCTGAGAAGATGTTTCTCCTGTGGGAGGGACTAGTTTCCCATATAAGATGTGTTGTTCATGAATGATGTGGGAGCTGGTGGACCACATTGTGGTTCTCAGTGAGCATGTCTGTAGTAAGTGCTGGTTGCTTGAGGAACTCCAGCTCAGAGTGGATGAGCTACATTCTGAGCGTTGGACGCTGCGACACATCAGGGAGGGGGAGAAATACCTGGACACTGTGTTCCAGGAGGCAGTCACACCCCTTAGATTAAATACCCTGAATTTGGCCAGTGGACAGGGACAGGAGGGTGTGGCTGTGAATGAGGCAGGTAGAGGGATCCAGGAGGTAGGGTTGCAGGAGCCTCAGTCCCTGAACTTGTTCAACAGGTTCAAGATTCTTGCTCCCTGTGTGGACGTGAACGGGGACTGCAGGGAGGATGAGCACCTTGGTACCGTGGTACTGGGAGCCGCTCAAGTGGGGGGAGAAAAAAGAAATGTAGTTGTAATTGGGGATAGTATAGTTAGGGGCATTGACACTGTTCTCTGTGACCAGGATCCAGAATCCCGAAGGTTGTGTTGCCTGCCTGGTGCTCGGGTACGGTATATCTCATCTGGGCTGCAGAGGAACTTGGAGTGGGAGGGTAAAGACCCAGTTGTCGTGGTCCACGTAGGTACCAATGACATAGGTAGAACAGGAACAAAGGTTCTGCTAAGGGAGTATGAACAGCTAGGAGCTAAATTTAAAAGCAGAACCAAAAAGGTAATAATCTCTGGATTACTACCTGAGCCACGAGCTAATAGGCACAGGGTCAATAAGATTAAGGAGGTAAATGCGTGGCTCAAAGATTGGTGTGGGAGGAATGGGTTTGAATTCATTGGATATTGGCACCAGTATTGGGGAAGAGGGGAGCTGTTCCGATGGGATGGTCTTCATCTGAATCGTGCTGGGACCAGAGTCCTGGCACCAGAGTCCTGGCGAATCGTATAACTAGGGCTGTAGATAGGGCTTTAAACTAAATAGTGGGGGGGGGGCAGGGTTCAGTTGTATGTAGAATTAGAAAATCAAAGTTAAAGGAGAGGGTAGAAGTGCAGGTTAATGGAGCTGAGGGCTCAGGAGAGGTTAGTAACGTTTCCAGACCACGTAATAGAACAGAGTATAGAAGGTGGCAGGAATATAACCTCAGACAGAGCAAAAAAGGTGACAAGTATGAGAAGGGAAGTGGTCAATGAAGGACTGAGGGTGTTGTACCTAAATGCGCGCAGTATACGGAACAAGGTAAATTGTTGCGCACATTGAAATTGGCCGGTACGATGTTGTGGGCATCACAGAGACGTGGCTGCAAGGGGATCAGGGCTGGGATCTAAATATCCAAGGATATGTGTCCTATCGGAAGGACAGGCAGATGGGCAAAGGGGGCGGGGTTGCATTGTTAGTTAGGGATGAAGTTAAATCGATAGCAAGAAGTGATATAGGATCAGGAGGCATAGAATCTCTGTGGGTAGAGTTGAGGAATCGCAAAGGTAAAAAGACCCTAATGGGAGTTATGTACAGGCCCCTAGCAGTAGTCAGGATGTGTGGCAGAAAATAAATCAGGAGATAGAAAAGGCATATAAAAAAGGCAATATTACAATAATCATGTGGGACTTCAATATGCAGGTGGACTGGGAAAATCAGGTAGGTAGTGGATCGCAAGAAAAGGAATTTGTAGAATGTTTAAGAGATGGTTTTCTGGAGCAGCTTGTGACAGAGCCTACTAGGGAACAGGCAATTCTGGATTTGGTGATGTGTAATGAGGCAGACTTGATTAGGGAACTTAAGGTGAAGGAATCCTTAGGGAGCAGTGACCACAATATGATAGAATTTACGCTGCAGTTTGAGAGGGAGAAGCTGAAATCAGATGCAACAATTAAATAAAGGTAAATTAAATAAATAATTACAATTAAATAAAGTTAACGACAAAGACATGAGGGAGGAGCTGGCCGGAGTTGATTGGAAAGGGAGCCTAGCAGGGAAGACAGTGGATCAGCAATGGCAGGAGTTTTTGGGAGTTATTCGGGAGACACAACAGAAATTCATCCCAAGGAGGAGGAAACATGCTAAGGGGAGGACGAGGCATCCATGGCTGATGAGGGAAGTCAAGGATAGCATAAAAGCAAAAGAAAAAGCATACAAAGTGGCGAGGATTAGTGGGAAGCCAGAGATTGGGAAGCCTTTAAAAACGAGCAGAGGACAACTAAAAAAGCAATAAGGGGGGAGAAGATGAAATATGAGTGTAAGCTAGCTAGTGATAGCTGCGGAGGCATTGGTGACGATCTTTCAGGAATCACTGGAGGCAGGGAGGGTGCCAGAGTACTGGAAAGTAGCGAATGTAACATCGTTGTTTAAGAAGGGAGGGAGGCAGCAGCTGGGAAATTATAGGCCGGTTAGCCTGACTTCGGTCATTGGCAAGATTTTAGAGTCCATTATTAAAGATGAGATCGCAAAGTACTTGGAAGTGGATGATAAAGTAGGATTGAGTCAGCACGGCTTTGTCAAGGGGAGGTCATGTCTGACAAATCAGTTAGAGTTCTTTGAGGAGGTAACAAGGAAGTTAGATAAAGGAGAACCAGTGGATGTGATTTATTTAGATTTCCAGAAAGTTTTTGACAAGGGAGACTGTTAAATAAGTTAAGTGCCCACGGTTTTAAAGGTAAGATCCTGGTATGGATAGAGGATTGGCTGACTGGCAGAAGGCAGAGAGTGGGGATAAAGGGGTCTTTCTCAGGATGGCAGCTGGTGATGAGTGGTGTGCCTCAGGGGTCAGTGCTGGGACCACAACTTTTCACAACATACATTAACGATTTGGAGGAAGGAACTGAAGGCACTGTTGCTAAGTTTGTAGATGATACAAAGATATGTAGAGGGACAGGTAGTATTGAGGAAGCAGGGGGGCTGCAGAAGGACTTGGACAGGTTAGGAGAGTGGGCAAAGAAGTGGCAGATGGGTTACAATGTGGAAAAATGTGAGGTTATGCACTTTGGATGGAGGAATAGAGGCATAGACTATTTTCTAAATGGGAAAATGCTTAGGAAATCAGAAACACAGGGACTTGGGAGTCATTGTTCAAGATTCTCTTAAGGTTAACATGCAGGTTCAGTCGGCAGTTAGGAAGGCAAATGCAATGTTAGCATTCATGTTGAGAGGGCTAGAATACAAGAGCAGGGATACACTTCTGAGGCTATATAAGGCTCTGGTCAGACCCCATTTGGAGTATTGTGAGCAATTTTGGGCCTCATATCGAAGGAAGGATGTGCTGGCCTTGGAAAGAGTCCAGAGGAGGTTCACAAGAATGATCCCTGGAATGAAGAGCTTGTCGTATGAGGAACGGTTGAGGACTCTGGGTCTGTACTTGTTGGAGTTTAGAAGGATGAGGGGGGATCTTATTGAAACTTACAGGATACTGCGAGGCCTGGATAGAGTGGACATGGAGAGGATGTTTCCACTAGTGGGAAAAACTAGAACCAGAGAGCACAACCTCAGGCTGAAGGAACGATCCTTTAAAACAGAGATGAGGAGGAATTTCTTCAGCCAGAGAGTGGTGAATCTGTGGAACTCTTTGCTGCAGAAGGCTGTAGAGGCCTGGTCTTTGAGTGTCTTTAAGACAGAGATAGATATGTTCTTGATTAATGAGGGGATCAGGGGTTATGGGGAAAAGACAGGAGAATGGGGATGAGAAAATTATCAGCCATGATTGAATGGTGGAGCAGACTCGATGAGCCGAGTGGCCTAATTCTGCTCCTATGTCTTATGGTCTAATGAGATGTGGAGAATTGCTTTCCCTCTGAGAGCTGTTGGTCTGCGCAAATCTCTTCCCCACATAGTACAGGCTGGGTCATTGAAAGTTTTTAAGGCTGAGTTGGATAGATTTGTGACTGACAAGAGGATGAAGGGTATAAGGAATAAACAGGAATGTGGAGATCACAATCAATACCCATGATCTTATCAAATGACAGAGGAAGCTCGAGGGGCCAAATGGTTTATTCCTGCTCCTAATTCCAATGTTTATAAGCTTCAACTTTCTTTCCATTACCTGGCTGACCACTACCATTGGCATCTGTTGGATTTGTAGTTTGATACTGTACTCAAACTTTTTAGTCACCTCCTGGACGCACTTTCTTTGACCATCAATTCCCAGGGCAGAGCTTAAACTCGCAGCTTCTCACTCAGAGGCCGGGACACTATCCAGTGTGTCAGAAGATATCCTCATGGATCATGAGTAATTCAATGTCAGGATGGCACTGATGAAATTTCAATTCAAGATGAAAGGTGAAAAAGGCTTCCATTCATGTAGCATCTTTCACAACCTCGGGATGCCTGAAAGCACTTTCTAGCTAATGAAGTACTTTTGAAGTGCAGTAATGTAGGAATTACAGCAGCTAATTTATGTGGTTGGACCAATATATTGTGAGAACATGGAGTGAGGAGGACATTAGGAATCCTGACCAAAGATCGCTGGGGTTCATATTGGACTTTATAAAAACAACAGTTTAACTGAACAGGGACACAGACAGACACAGCTAGATGTCAGGACACTCTGGTTGCGGATTTCTGACTCTGTTATGGCAGGACTCACTGTGGGGGATATGGTGGGCCGGCCAAAATTCCATGACTTGTCACGGGACCGGAAGTTCCTGTTGGCCGTAAAATCCCATCCTCTGTCAACAACAACTGGAGTAAGAAGTCTCACAACACCAGGTTAAAGTCCAACAGGTTTATTTGGTAGCAAATACCAATATCCAACATAAGATCCAATATCCAAATAAAACAGTACCTCTGCAGGAAAGTCCATTGTCAACCTATCGGACTACACACTTCAGCCATGTGCTTACCCCAGTCCAACGCCGGCATCTCCACATCAGAACAACAACTGGCACAGATAATGACCTCTCTGAATGTGTGTGAATGGCTTTCTTCATGTTTTATCAAGCTGCTGATTGCTGTTTAGAACAGAGAATGATCACATATCCTAATGTGCTCTAGTTACATGTGCATGGCTGAAGGTTGGACTTGACTTCCCAAGGCACTGTAGTTTTCCCTGGATTTAATCACCATCCAACCCCTATCCCACCACCTGCACCCAAACTCACAAGCTCTTCCAGATTAAAATCCAGTCCAACATTTCTAACCCATTGTTCAAATGAATCCCCCGAGAATACTGTGTGCTTCTGACATAATCTCATGTGCATTCTGATAGAAATCATAGAATCATAGAAACCCTACAGTGCAGAAGGAGGCCATTCGGCCCATCGAGTCTGCACCGACCACAATCCCACCCAGGCCCTACCCCACATATTTACCCGCTAATCCCTCTAACCTATGCATCCCAGGACTCTAAGGGGCAATTTTTAACCTGGCCAATCAACCTAACCCGCACATCTTTGGACTGTGGGAGGAAACCGGAGCACCCGGAGGAAACCCACGCAAACACGAGGAGAATGTGCAAACTCCACACAGACAGTGACCCGAGCCGGGAATCGAACCCGGGTCCCTGGAGCTGTGAAGCAGCAGTGCTAACCACTGTGCTACCGTGCCGCCATTATTTGTGAAATAAAGTTGTCCACTCAGATAGTCAGTGATCAGCCATTTGCATTTATATGAAGTGTTTCTGCTGTATTTTTCTATCTGAACATACATTTGTTCTAATATTAACTGATATTGCAGGCATTAGTGACTGAACAAGAATTTCTTTCTTCCATCTTAAGATCAGAAGTGGGGATGTTCGAATTCGAGAAGACCTGGACAACATCCAGACATGAGCTGACAAATGGCAAGTAACATTCACACCACACAAGTTCCAGGCAATTGCCATCTCCAGCATTAGAGAATTTAACTATCAACATCCTGGGGGTTACCATTGACCAGAAACTGAACTGGACCAATCACATAAATACTGTGGCTACTAGAGCAGTAAGAAGTCTCACAACACCAGGTTAAAGTCCAACAGGTTTATTTGGTAGCAAATACCATAAGCTTTCGGAGCACTGCTCCTTCGTCAGATGGAGTGGAAATGTGCTCTCAAACAGTGCAAACAGACAGAATCAAGTTGCAGAATACTGATTAGAATGCGAATCCTACAGCCAGCCAGGTCTTAAATGTACAGACAATGTGGGTGGAGGGAACATTAAAGGCATTCGGCCTCTGATATTCGGGTAAGCGTTCTCCAAGGCGGCCTTCGCGACACACGACAGCGCAGAGTCGCGGAGCAGAAACTGATAGCCAGGTTCCGCACACACAAGGACGGCCTCAACCGGGATATTGGGTTTATGTCACACTATTTCACATAAATATTTCTGCTTTTTTCCTCCTGAGTCTTTATCATGCGATCCTAGAATCAGAATTTATGTCACACTATTTGTAACTCCCACAGTTGCGTGGACCTGCAGAGTTTCACTGGCTGTCTTGTCTGGAGACAATACACATCTTTTTAGCCTGTCTTGATGCTCTCTCCACTCCCATTGTTTTGTTTCTTAAAGACTGGATTAGTTGTAAGTATTTGCATTCCAACCATTATTCATGTAAATTGAGTCTGTGTCTTATAAGTTCTGTTTGTGAACAGAATTCCCACTCACCTGAAGAAGGGGCTCAGAGCCTCGAAAGCTTGTGTGGCTTTTGCTACCAAATAAACCTGTTGGACTTTAACCTGGTGTTGTTAAACTTCTTACTGGGAACATTAAACACAGGTTAAAGACACAGGTTATTAAAATCAGGTTTAACCTGTGTTTAATGTTCTCTCCACCCACATTGTCTGTACATTTAAGACCTGGCTGGCTGTAGGATTCGCATTCTAATCAGTATTCTGTAACTTGATTCTGTCTGTTTGCACTGTTTGAGAGCAGATTTCCACTCCATCTGACGAAGGAGCAGTGCTCCGAAAGCTTATGGTATTTGCTACCAAATAAACCTGTTGGACTTTAACCTGGTGTTGTGAGACTTCTTACTGTGTTCACCCCAGTCCAATGCCGGCATCTCCACATCATGGCTACTAGAGCAGGTCAGAGGTTCGGAATCTGTGGCGAGTAACTCACTTCCTGACTCCCCAAAGACTGTCCACCATCTGCAAGGTATGAGTTAGGAGTGTGAGGGTATACTCTCCGTTTGCCTGGATGAGTGCAGCTCCAACAACACTCAAGAAGCAGGACACCATCGATGACAAAGCAGCCTGCTTCATTGGTAATCCATCCATGAACATTCATTCCACTATTGATGCACAGTGGCAGCACTGTGTACCATCTACAAGATGCACTGCAGGAACTCACCAAGGCTGCTTTGACAGCACCTTCCAAATCTACAATCAGTACCATCTGGAAGGACAAGGGCAAAAGACTCATGGGAACACCACCACTTGGAGGTTCCCCTCCAAGTCACTCACCATCCTGACTTGGAAATATATGGCCATTCCTTCACTGTTGCTGGCTAAAACTCCTGGAACACCCTCCCTAACCGCACTGTGGTTGTACTGCAGCACATGGACTGCAGCGGTTTAAGAAGAAAGCTCACCCCCTTTTCAAGGACAATTAGGGATGGGCAATGAATACTGGCCTCGCCAGCACTGCCCATATCCCATGAATGAAGTTTTAAAAAATCCCTGCAGAATTGATGTTATTACGGCCCCGAAGGCTATGGGGGGTGATTAATAGATCTACCTGTGGGCTTCATGGAGTACAAGCTGCCTGATTGAGCGAGAGGAGGCTTCGCTAATGGGAAGCACAGTAAGAAGTCTCACAACACCAGGTTAAAATCCAACACGTTTATTTGGAATCACAAACTTTTGGAGCGCTGCTCCTTCATCAGGTGAGTTCATCTTACTGTGTCCACCCCAGTCCAATGCCAGCATCTCCACATAATGGGAAGCAGGCAGCAGGGGTTCTTAAACATGTAACATTAACCGGACTGGAGTTGTAGGTCCTGAGATGAAGACTACCTGACTGTAAGCCACAAAAGTGGCCTTTTCCTTTGGTTCCCCATAAAGGGTGTTGGTGACGGAAACCAGCATGTGGCTGAATTATTACATTGGTGATGAGAAGATAAGTTATTTTCTTCCTCCATCCTTCTATCTAGACAGCCTCTGAATGTCATGAACTTCTCTGGTAAGAGCCATATGACACCAGTGGGCCCAATACAGAGTACATGCATTACTTCTTCTATTCTAACAACGTTGAAGGAGTCAAAAAACATAAAGTGATATCGCTAACAGCATGCGGGGCTTTGCCTTTCAGTGTAATAAGAAGTCTAACCTAACCGGCTGCCACTGACTCAAACATTTAATGAACTGGTAGATTTGATAAAAAACCACTATGACCTGAAGCCCCTGTAATTCTCCAATAATCTCACTTCAACATGGTTGGGAGAACCCCAGGGGAACCTGTCAATAAGTTCTTGACTAGGTTGCAGAAATTAGCTGGACACTACGTATTTGGTCTGCCTCCTAATGAAATGTTACAGGACAAATTGGTTGTGGCATAAATGACCTAACCATCCAAAGGAAGCTGTAGGCAGAACCCAATTTGGACTCTAAAAAAGAATGTTGAGATAGCCTTGTCACTTGAGAATGCGGAAAAAGGGATTCAGGAACTACAAGGGGAATTAGGCAGCAATGTCTTCTGACTAGGGGGAGAGAACTCATGAAACTAGTCTTCATTGGAGAGTATTGTGTCAATCAGGTCTTAAAGGGCCCATTCGAGATAGGAATCCTAATGTCGCCACCAGAAAGTCAAAGAACGGCCATGCCAACCAGAAAGATTTGGTTGCCAGTGGGTGGATTACTGCAGGCATTGTCAAAGGACACAACCAAGGCGATGTTTCAGGAACAGGCAAAACGCGTGCTGCCTAGGAGGAAAACTACAGTTGGTACCTAAGCATACCATGCAGGTATTCCCTGATCCAGAGACAGGGACACTGCAACTGAATCGTTTTGTAACAATGAAAGCTGCCTCAATAATGGTGGAATTACTAGTAAATGGCCATTCCTTGAAGATGGAGGTGGACACGGAGCCACAGTCTCCATTATCAGAGAATAGATCTATAATCACCTTCAATCGAGCATCCAACTCAGTAGCCAACTACAGGGAGAAGCCTTTACAAATAAAGGTGGCACGGGAGCACAGTGGTTAGCACTGGTGCCTCACAGCGCCAGGGACCCAGTTTTGATTCCCGGCTTGGGTCACTGTCTGCATAGAGTTTGCACGTTCTACCTGTGTCGGCGTGGGTTTCTTCCGGGTGCTCCGGTTTCCTCCCACAGTCCAAAGATGTGTAGGTTGGGTTGGTTGGCCATGCTAAATTGTCCCTTAGTGTCAGGGGGATTAGCAGGGTAAATGTGCGGGGTTACGGGAAAAGGGCCTGGGTGGGATTGCGGTCGGTGCAGACTTGATGGGCTGAATGGCCTCCTTCTGCACTGTGAGGATTCTATTAAAAAAAGTGTACAGTGGCCCCAGTGACTTATAGACAGCAATCAGCTTCTCTCCCACTCATTGTTGTACAAGAGCACAGACCAAGCCTTATGGGAAGAGATTGGTTCCAGCAGATTCAGCTCAACTAGTTGGAAATCTTCAGGCTAGGCAAGGAGGACTGCATGAGGTTTTCAGTAGATACCCTGGAGTTTTGCAGGAGGGCTTGGGGAAAGTAGAAAGAGCCAAGACCAAGATCTATGTTGATCCCAATGTTGCATCTTGGTACTTCAGAGCTAGGCCAGTCCCTTATTTCATGCTGGAGAAGGCAGAAACTGAACTAGGGCACCTCGAACGCTTGGATATAATAAAGCCGGTGCAATTTGCAAAATGGGCTGCGCCTGTAGTCCTTATTCTTAAACCCGACAAATCAGTTGGTCTTTGTGGGGTCTATAAACAGATGGTCAATCAGGTCTCCAAACTCAATAGGTAACCCATGCCCCAATTGTAGATCTGTAAGCCAAGTCAACAAGCAGCAAAACTTTCTCCGACTGGACTAATCCTCTCGGAAATATGTGACAATCAACACACATAAGGGATTCTATGAGTGTATACCTGTTTGCCTTTCAGGGTCTCATCAGTGTGTGTCATCTTCCAAAGAGCTATCGGGAACATTCAGGAGCTACTGAGGGTTGCAGTACACTTAGATGAGCTCTTAGTCGCCGGAGCTTCAGAACAGGAACATCTGGCAACCAACAAGAGGTCCTGCAATGATTTTCCAGGGCAGGAGTCCACTTGAAGAGGGAGGAATGCGTTTTCCAGATGGCTGAAGTAATCTATTTAGGCTACTGAGTAAATGGCAAGGGGTTACATCCAGTAGAGGATAAAGTAAAGGCCATCAAGGAGGCACTAACCCCAAGGAAGCAACACCACAGAGCTAAATTCCTTCCTGGAGTTAGTCAATTATTATGGAAAATTTATCCCGAGTTTGGCTTCCATGCTGGCTCACTTGCACACCCTACTACAAAATATCACTGAAGGTCTTGGGGAGCTTTGCAGGCAGAGGCTTTTTCTCAGGTCAAAAGTCAGTTACTGTCATCCTACATTCTGGTCCATTTCAACCGAAGAAAGAACTTGTTTTGACCTTTGATGCTGTCCATACAGGGTTGATGAAATGCTGTCACATTGCTGGAAAGGCAGGATGGAGAAGCCCATCACGAATGCCTCCAGGATCTTCTCAGATGTAGAGCAATGATATTCTCAGATTGAGAAGGAAGGGTTGGCCATTGTATTTGGTGTGAAGAAATTCCATCAATACGTCTATGGTTGACTCGTTTTTATAGTTACCGACCATAAACCCTTACTGGGGTTATGCTAAATTGCCCCTTAGTGTCCGAGGATGTGAAGGTTAGGGGGATTAACAAAGTAAATATGTGTATTTAACCTGTGCTTAATGCTCCCTCCACCCACATTGTCTGTATCTTTAAGACCTGGCTGGTTGTAGGGATTCGCATTCTAATCAGTATTCTGTAACTTGATTTTGTGTCTCTGTGCACTGTTTGAGAGCACATTTCCACTCCATCTGACGAAGGAGCAGCGCTCCGAAAGCTTATGGTATTTGCTACCAAATAAACCTGTTGGACTTTAACCTGGTGTTGTTAAAACTCTTCCTCTGTCAATGACCATCGTATCTGAAGAGACTGTGACGACTGAGGCATGCCCAGCTACAGCGCTGGACTCTCCTGATCAGTTGGGGCCTATACATATCAGAGGGCTGCAAAGTTTATTCCAGAGGTAGGGACGTAAGTGCAGGGCAACAGGAGTACCTCATCAGCACTGATCAGTAAAGCCACACTTCCCTGATTCTTTCAGTTCAAAGTGCCCTCTATATCCTCCAGACCTCTGAGAAGTCTACTTGCTTCTATCCCAATCATTTAATCCCATTACAGATGACTGTAGTTTCAGCCGTTCAAGCTCTGAAATTCCTTCCATAAACATCCCAAACTTGCTCTCTTCCTTTAAGATCTTTCTTAAAATCAAATCTTTTGTTCAAAGTGCTGTTCCTCTCAGTATCTCTTTGTCTGACTCAGTGTTACTTTGTCTTTGATTATGCAACTGTGAAATGATCTGCAAAGTTTTTTCGACATTCAAGGTGTGATACAAATGAGAATTATTGCTGTATAAAACAGTAGAGTACAAGTCAGGGAAAGACATCTTCAAACTGTATGGGGTTCTAGTCAGGCCACACTTTGAGTACCAGTTCTGGCCACTGAGACACAAAATAGATATTGAAGCCCTGGAGGTGGCTTCGAGAAGAAAAATGAAGCTGATATGCAGCACGTGATGGCTGAAGCCTTAGCCTCAAAAGGAAGAGAATATAAGTATGTCGTTGATGCCATATGGTCCAATGCTGCCTTGGTGTCAAGGGCAATCACTCCCAACTCACTTCTTGAAATCAGCTCTTTTGCCTATGTTTGGACTGAGGCTGTCATGAGGTTGAAGCTGAGAGGCCCTGGTGGAACCCTAACTGAACATCTGGAAGTACTGTTGAGTAAATGATGCTTGATAGCACTGCTGATGACCTCTCCTATCACTTTACTGACAATCAAGAATGTTGGGGCAGTTATTGGTTGGGTTGGATTTGTCCTGCATTTAGAGTGCAGGCCATGCATGGATAATTTTCCACATTGTCGGGTAGATGCCAGTACTGCAGCTGTAACAGATTGTCTGGGGACATGGATAGTCCTGGAGCAGAAGTCTTCAGTATTATTGCTGTAAAACTGTCAGGGCCCATCGCCTTTGCAGTATCCAGTGCCTTCAGCAGCATCTGGATATCATGTGTTGTGAATTGAATTGGCAAGACTGACATCTGTGATGTTTTGGGCTTCCAAAGGACGACGAGATGGAATGTTCATTCATTACATAGTATTGGTTGTTGTGGCTCTGTAGATCATAACAGTCCAAAAGTATCCCCTGGCTGGAAAGCACTTTAGTGCAGCCTGACAGAGTGAAAGGCACTAGATGAAAGTTCTTGCCTTTCTTGTCTTTTGCCTGCATTCGTGTTGCTGTGTTTTCAGCCACTTTTATTGCATTCAATCACTCTTTTCAAATCTGATCAACTAAGGGTTTTAATTAACAAACTTTCTCTCCCTACTTTTTTTCCTGACTGTCAACAGTCTCCTGACTAAGCCTTGGTGATACAGTCAGGTCGTAATATTAATCTGGATGATTGAGGTTAGATTTGGTCTTTGATACTCAACAACTAAAGGGAACCTTGTATGAAGTACATATGATTCCCTAAGAAGTAAAGAAATTAAACTACAAATATGTTACCTATCTCTACACAGTTTGAAGGCGGTCGATATTGAAAACACATACACATTACAGCCTTTCTCTGAGAAACTGTTAACAGTCTATTATACCTGCTGAAATAATTCCCAGGAGGTCATTGTCCCTTCACCAAATCCACATTTATTCACAAAGTTAGTAATGCTCAGGCAGGTACTTCACAGTACAAAGTATACATCCTGAGTGCCAGTAACCCAGACACTGCACATTATATATCTTTCCAGGGCTCCCCGGCTGGACAGCATTAACTACCTCAATCAGGGAGCTCATGTTTGAACAGGTCCACCTCGTGGACCTCGTTAAAGTTATTACATCCCTCCCGCTCTTGGTCCAAGGAACCTCAGCAGGTCATTTGCTTTGTGAGCCTCTTGCGGCATTTCAAAGCCAGGTCCGGTTCCTCCAGCTCTGTGTCTGAAGTAGGCAGGGTATAGCAGACCGGAACTCACCTCTTTTGTCAAGCGTTGACGCATAGGTTCGGCTTCTTCATCAGGCAGCAAGGGTCGACGCAGCTAAATCCGCCATGTCCATTTCGGACTCCGAGGTTCCAATGACCGAAGACGCTGTCGTGTGTCGTGAAGGTCATGGGCATTCAGCCTCTGATCTTCGGGTAAGCGTTCTCCAAGCGGCCTTCACGACACACGGGAGCGCAGAGTCGCTGAGCAGAAACTGATAGCCAAGTTCCGCACACATGAGGACGGCCTCAACCGGGATCTTGGGTTTATGTCACACTATCAGTAACCCCCACAGCTTGCCTCCTGGACTTGCAGAATCTCACTGGCTGTCCTGTCTGGAGACAATACACATCTCTTTAACCTGTGCTTAATGCTCCCTCCACTCACATTGTCTGTATCTTTAAGACCTGGTTGGCTGTAGAGATTCGCATTCTAATCAGTATTCTGTAACTTGATTTTGTGTCTCTGTGCCCTGTTTGAGAGCAGAAATCCACTCCATCTGACGAAGGAGCAGCGCTCCGAAAGCTAATGGCATTTGCTACCAAATAAACCTGTTGGACTTTAACCTGGTGTTGTTAAAACTCTTACTGTTCTAAAAGAATAGCCATGAGAGAGAGAAGTTTTTACACCATGACAGGAGAGACCTGATTCACGATCTTTCCACCCTGCTGTGCTGGTCGAAGAGCAGTGAGGCCGGAAAATAGCGTGCGATGCTAAAAATCAGATTTGCGCATTGGCATGTTTTTCCTGGCGTGAAATGGGTGCAAAGCCCATTAACATGCATGTGAATGGATTTCAATATAATTAGTGAGTTCAGCAAGGTCGTTTCCCCCCTCTAGGATGGTTCCTACCTCTCCGGTATGATGTCACGCCAGCGTGAATCACAGATGCTCTCTAGGGCAAGTGCAGCAGTAATGAAGGGGAGCGAGGAGGTGAGTACCACTGAGCACCAATCCCTGGAGTGTGCTGCCTTGTTGCAGGATAGGGTGGGGGCTTGCATGGATGCATGGGTTTGGGGGGGCTCGTGCTGGTCTGGGGGTCCTCAGGTGGGGGTCGCCACTGGCTCAGGGCTCCTGTTGCGCACTTTTCACCCTGGCTGTTGACCGACCCCAAACGGTTTCACGTGAGGTCAAATCCCAACCCCACAAATATTGCTCTGGTTGCCCCACCAGCAGTCTGCTGGACAGGCCCCATGGTTTTTTGTGGACATTGCATCCAGGTCCCACTGATAGTAACAAGCAGCAGCTCTGTCAGCTGCTGCTCCAGATCAAGGGGGCTCTGCAGGTGTTAACACAGCCCCTCAGACTGTATGGAGTCGGCAGTGCTGTCTTCGATGGGAACCCATCCCATGCTAGTCACAAGGCTGTCCCTCCCCTGTCTGTCTGAACTGCTAGCCATTCCTGGAAGCCACTATGCCAGACATTCAGGTGGATGCGCTCATGTCTATGCTTCAAGGGTTCCCAATGGGGATCCTCCGCACAGCCACCTGTATGCTCTCCATGCCCGCCATGGCGAGGATATGTCAATGGTAGGCAACCCATTGAGGTGGCATGTGGCACTGGGGATGGTGTTGGGCTGCCATCGTCCAAACTCATGGGGACACTGGTTGTTGGGAGGGAGTGAGGGGCCCGGGATGGATAACCTTACTAACTGCTTCTCTCCCCTAGCCACCGCAAGCACAACACTATGGGTCATCTAGACTCAGAACGTTGGCTCTATTATCTCTCCATAGATGCTGCCAGACCTGCTGAGATTTTCCAGCATTTTCTGTTTTTCGCTACAAAATGCCCTGATTGTACCATCCATTGCGAACATTAGGATAGTGACACGAAAATAGTAATTGCTTTTTATTCATTCATGAGATGTGGGCATCACTGGCCAGGCCATTTGTTGCCCATCCCTAATTGCCCTTGAACTGAGTGGCTTGCTATGCCAATTCAGAAGGTATTTAAGTGTCAACTACATTGGCCACAATTATCTGACCGTTCATACCAATGGGATTCAATCATCCCACTAGTGGGCGCACTGCTGGTCGCAGGTTTCCTGGTAATGTGGGTGGTTTCAATGGAATTTTTAACTCTAGATTTTTATCGGATTCAAATTTCGCCAACTGCCATGGTGGGATTAGAACCTGAGTCCCCAAAGCATTACCCTAGGTCTCTGGATAATTAGTCCAGTGATAATCCCACTGCCTCCCTATTAGGGGAGGTATATTGTAAATGTTTTCTCAGCACCAACTCCTCACCTGTTGCCCGTCCGCTAGGATTTTTCATGTTGTCTTAATTTAGAAAGTGCCAGCGGTCCCATCAGGACTGGGGTGAAACCTCATTTCGCCGTGCAAAATTAGTCCTTATGATGTAGTTAGGACCCCAATGGTATGTTGGTAGAGTGCAGCGCCTACTGAATACTGGACCTTCCCAGTAAACAGAGCAGGGAAAGGGTCAGGATCAATGTCGCTTAAGGATCATTTGAAGCAAACAACAGCTAACAACAGTGGTCATAGATGGTTACGTTTCTTCTTTCCAGCTTAAAGACACAGTTCTTTCTCCTTATGCTCTCCAAGATTGGTGAGCACTGCACAGTCCATTGAATCTGGCTCTTGCTGCCTTGGGGAATTGAGTATCATACTTTGAGGTGCATTGAACCATAGTGATTGATCAGGCTGTTAAGGGTAAGAAGGCGCTGAATTGCACCATGTTCCAAATGTACTCTTATGACTGATCACCACAAAGTTAGATTAACGAGTTTCATGTTGTTATCAAATACCCTTGAAGAACAATCCAGTATTTAACTAACAATGTTGTGAGCAGCTTACATTCCTCCAGTCAATGACCAGCGCTAAAGTTCAAATCCTTCTTTCACACTTCTCCCTTAATTCTACACATTTGATGTTCTTTGTTCCACCGTACACCACCTTACATTTATCTACATGAAAAACACTTACTTGTCATTAGATCATCCAATTAATTGATCCAGATGCCTTTGTTGAATACCAGTAACATGACTATGTATCTTAGTGTTTTTAAAAAAATATATTTTTCACTGGACATGGGTGTTACTGCCTGGCCCATGGGGTTTTAATCTCCTCCAAATGCCAACTTTTGGATTGGGTCTTTAAGTACTCCAGCTGGGTTCATACATCATATGGGTTCGCACCGAGTTCACAGCTGCACATTCAGCACCAAACAGGAAGTAAAATCATAATGAAGTGGCTTCAATAGCATAGATCAGCACCTTTAAACTTCTAGATTTCACACCTTATATCGTACAACAAACCCCACTCCACAACCCTGATCTCAACACACCTCTGTCATTACTGGGGCTATCGCCATTGCTCTCAGTCCTTAGACACCTGTCCTATAAAAGATCCCAATATTTCATTCAGAGATTGAAATACAACTAGGCTTATAAATCCTAGTTGCAGACCTCTGACCCCTAATAAATGATAAAATTAATTACTATCTTCCAGGCTTTTAATATAACCACAGTGTTGACATTTTTAAAAAATCTGTGACTAAAACCTTATCTGGAAAATATTCCATTTTGTCCTAATGTTTGGTTTTTATTTGACTGTTTTATTGCTATTTTGTTATAAATTTGGATTAAGCACCTCATGCATCAATTAAGTTACTGGTTCAGAAGATTATATTACAATATAATAAAAGTCCTAAAAAACCTCTGCCATATTCCTCACTCGTGGCTTCTGGAAAGTTTTCATTTATTCCATATTGCTGCACCTGCTGCTTAATCTGTCTATTTAATTAAGTTTTTCTCAGTCCAAATTCTGTCTGGGTTACTGGGGATAGATGGGAATGTGGAATCCAACACAAACAGATCAGCCATAATCTTATTTGATGTCGGAGCAGGCTTGAGGGCTGAATTGCCTACTTCTCTCCTATTTCATGCGTGGAGTTTCTCAGAAGATTTCCAAGTGTAGAATGGGCGAGAAAATGGTTGGATTTCTCGCTGGTTTTCTCAGCCAGCTGAGCGACATGATTTTACGGCACTCTCAGCTCACCTGAAAATCCAGCTGCTGAGCTCTAGGGGCGCCATTGCGCAGGCACAATGTACACAGTATACTGGGAAATGTGTCATTCCTCCCATCCCCCCATGGACATTGCAACCCCCGCCCCCCCCTCCCCCACTCCCCAAACCCCATTCGCCGCCCCGGCTGATTGACCCCATCCGAATCGCTGCCCCTGTGGATCGCTGCCTCAGTCGATTGACCACTCCCCTGATCACCACCCCCATCTCCCGATCGTCGTCCCATCCCCCAATCACTGCCCCCACCCCCGTGATCACCATCCCGACCAATTGTCCCAACCTTTCTGCAGGGTTCCCCCCTACCCTCCCCCCCCTTGGCACCTCGCCCCCCTCTGCGTCTCCCACCCCTGCCTCCCCCGTCAGGCTCCACTCCCACCAGGCTCCACCTCCACCAAGCTCCACCAATGACGAGTAAAACATGTCATTAACATTTAAATCCATGAGGCCGATTTTGCCAGCAAAATGGAGCTGGCAAGATCATGAGAGGTGAGAAACCGGGTCCGAACCCAACTTTTCGCCTCTCGCCTTATCTCGCCTGATCAACCAGCGTGGCAAGCCGCTAAGATCCCATATTACAATATGTATTACATATGTTTGTATGTTCATATATTCTGTTCGTCATTAGCTGCAACTCTGGTGGGCAACTAGCTGAAGCCTTTCTTCAGGCTGTTTCTGCTGGGAATTATCAAGTTGCAAAGCAAACAAGGGAGTTAACTTGAAATTCCCAGCTGCCCGGCCTGGATAATGAAGCAGCCTTTAGAAAGGGAACTTTCTCCTTCTGAACAGAATGTGGCTGGGATCTGTGGTTTGGGAATCCCCTGTTACCAGGTGGAGAGGAGGTGACAGACTTTCAGGTTGCACAAAGCACCAAAGGGACATTTGAGGTTGCCAGCTCCATGTGAAGGAGGTAGACCCTCCCACTGTCCTTGCAAGTTTCGATGTGGAGATGCCGGCTTTGGACTGGGGTAAACACAGTAAGAAGTCTAACAACACCAGGTTAAAGTCCAACAGGTTTATTTGGTAGCAAACGCCACTAGCTTTCGGAGCGTGCTGCTCGTCAGATGGAGCTCCACCTGACGAAGGAGCAGCACGCTCCGAAAGCTAGTGGCATTTGCTACCAAATAAACCTGTTGGATTTTGATCTGGTGTTGTTCGACTTCTTACTTGCAAGTTTCAGCCAGGACTGCACAGGGTGAGGTTGGAGTGACACCTTGAGGAATTTCAGCCCCTTTGTGTCCAGTGCATGTCCATAGGATGAAATGTCAGTGACCTGTGGAACTGTGAACTGGGTGCCCCAGCCACCCAGAATTTTAATTTCACACAAAGCATAGTAATTTGCTCAGGTTTCACCTTGACTTTGAAGCACCTACTCAAAGAACAACACACCAAAAGGCCATATATTTAACACTGAGGAAACAAATGTGGCAAAATGTTTTCCTAGAATGCAAAGCTACCTCCTCCTGAACAAGCTCTCCTGTCCGTTTCTGGTGTTTTCCTTCCGCCTTGTACCTTGGACCTGGATCCATGATGGGCCTCAAGTTTGTTTGGGTCTTGTCACCATACAATGTTTCCCGCCTGTGCACATTGAATGTTTGTTGGTCTCTGTGCTGGCATGGTCTTTGTCATAGAATCATTGAATCCTACAGTGCAGAAGGATGCCTTTCAGCCCATTGAGTCTGCACCGACCGCAACACCCCCCCCAGATCCTATCCCCATAACCCCATGTAATTTACCCTAGCTGGTCCCCCTGACACTAAGGGGCAATTTAGCACGTCCAATCCACCTGACCCACGCATCTTTGGACTGTGGGAGGAAACCGGAGCACCTGGAGGAAACCCACGCAGACACGGGGAGAATGTTCAAACTCCACACAGACTGTAACCCAAGCCGGGAATCGAACCCGGGTCCCTGGCGCTGTGAGACAGCAGTGCTAACCACTGTGCCACCGTGCTGCCCGCCACTGTGCCACCCAGTTACTAACTAGCAACTCAGATTTATGCAATCTCTTCCTAGAGCTTTTGCCTTTAAGTATTTATTGACTGGATACCAGACCGAACTCTCCTGCTCTTCTTCAAAATAATCCCATCTTTGACATGCACCCTGAGAATGCATGCGGGACCTCAGTGTCATCGGAAAGAGACCCCTTCCCCACAACCACCACCAACACTGCAGCACTCCTAAAGTTCCAGCCTAGATGATATGCTCGAGCCTTTAGAATGTGTCGAAGGTTTCAGTTGTTCCATGGCCATAACTATTTGCTTCAGGAGAATCTGATTCTAATCTATCCTGAGTGCAGCAGTAATTGTTCCTGCCATCTGTTTACTGGAATAGTGCAATTTGAATGTCATATGAAAAATCTCTCCGAGATCATTTCTTTTTAATGTTCCAGCTGCTCGGGTTCAAGTTCATGGCAGAATGTCCTCCATATGCATTTCCATAAACAATGTACCTTCCAGATGGTTCAGTATATCATGCTGATTGGCCAAACTTCCCGATGATCCAAAACTTGGAGGGGCCGTGGTATCACAAGAGGTAGTCCAGAGGTTACAGGATGGGCTAAATAAAATCTTTGGAGTGGCTATTGGGCAGATACAATTTAATACAGACAAGTGTACAACACACAGAAAGGGAAAAATGGGCAACACACACGTTTTTTAAACATTGTTAAAATAGCTAGGGAGTTTGAATTAGAATTAATGTACAATATGTTGATGAACTAGTTCAATAAAGTGTTGAAATACACGATGGAAACAGTAGACTACAAGTCACAGGAAGCTATGAACAAATTGAACAGATTGGTAAGAGTGTGGTGAATCTGTGTCCAGTTCTGGTTGCTGAGATGTAACGGAGATATCCAAGTGTCAGAGGCAATGCAGAGAAAACTCTCAGGACTGAAAGTCTGAATTATGAGAACGAACTGAAGGCTGATTAGGGAATAAATTTTGCAGCATGAGGAAATGGTCACAGAGATTGTGCTGTCCATTTAACCCAAGTCCCTTCATTGTGTGAAGGCAGGATGATAAACCCCGGAGAAAGCGGCTGCCTGTCTTGCTGCCTCTCTTCCTCCTTGGTTTGTTTGCTGGTGAGTGAAGGGAAGGAGTGTTCTCTCACGATGACAAGGCTGTGGAGCAGACAGCAATTGCCAGTCTGGATATTTGCTCAGGATTGTACTGCGGAACTTCTCCAGAATGCTCCCGGCAGTGGGAATGTAAATAATTTGATCCTGATTATAATGATTATGGTTTGGCCACCATTCTCTCATTGAAGCTGTGCTGTGTAGATGTACACAGTTCATCATGAACCATGTCAAGAGGGGAAAACCCATATCAGCCAATAATCAGGCCGCAACTCAGAGGGCTGGCTGGCATGCACGGGGTACAAAAGACTTCTGGAGAATGAAGGGGTATGATTGGTGCCAGGCTACCAGGCACAGACCTACATGGTGGGTTGTGTGGTCATAGCCCAGTTCCAGATTGAGGATGTGGAATTCCTTTTGATCGATAAGGATTGCAGTGCTCTCCCGAGAGCATTCAGCACAATATACACGCAGTCCATGGGACCTTGCAGCATGGAGAAGCCTGCCATGTTTGAAAAATATTTGCACTCTTCTGCTTCTCTCTCTCCATAGTGAAGGAGATGTTTGTGTTCCCCCTAGTGTAACCTCTCTGATACACTCTGAGGAAGCTGGGAGATGCTGCTAGCGTTCCCTGCTGCAAGAAGCTCATGGTGTAAAGGTTGAGAAAAAAGATTACCTCGACAGCCAGCAACATTGGCCCGTAACTTCCGAGCTTCCGGGAGTCAGACTGGGAGGTACTCAACATCCTCTGGAGAACCCCAAACCCCAACAGTCCCTGCTCCCAAAGTCCTCAGAAAAGGATTTATGGCAAATGGCCGAAAGTTCAAACTTCTGTTGGGTGACTGCCCTGCATTGGAACCCATCCAAAAGTACGGTTTAAATCGCAAACTTCGGATGGTTCTCACTGTCTGACCGGAATAATTACCCAGAAAACGTTGGATGAATTATAACTTCTGGGTAACTATAGCCCCAACAGAACCCTCTCCCTGAACACCTGATACCCTCACTAACTAATCCCCAAATAACCAACCCTCCACAACTGATCAACACTGCCACTCCCTGACTGACCCCCTAAAATATCTGCCCCCTCCACCCAAGAACTATGGAACCCCCTGACCAACCCGCCTCCCAACCAACCAACTTCCCTTGACTGAACCATCCACAACTGACCCTCCCCGACCAACCCATCCACAATTAGCCGTCCAATCGACCCACCCACTACTGACCATATGAACTCCTCCCCCCCCCCTTTCCACCCTGACATGCCCCCCCTCCCTCCCAGCAGGCTCTGTTCTGGGTGGCTGTCCTCCTAGGCCACTCATGTCTGGAGCAGATAATTTGTGAAGGAGCAATCAGCAACAATGGTGCCAAAACTGCCCAAACCTTCCCCGCAGGCTAATGAAACTTTCAACAGGCTTTGAACTCTGCGAAAATAGGCTTGGAAGTAGCTGGAAGTAATAATCTAGCAATTTAACTACAAATTCTGCAGTGAACCCTCCTGAATAAGTCTGTGCTGGGGGATTTCGTAGGCGCTTAGTGTGCTGTTCTGCTGAGTGATGCAAATACAGGGTGGCCGGTTGACTCGGACCTTCCAAAAGGCTGGTGGCAACTTCAAATCGGTGTTACATGCCGATCCATCAGATGACATTGTTCCTCAACATGCTGCCAGTCTTTCATAACCAACCATGTTACCAAATTTTTAGAAGTGGACTTCACTGAGTTCCTAGATGGCTGAATACCCTTTGAAAAATTCTACAATTCTATGCTATATGGCTCCACTTCACAACTCTTCATCTGAGAAGGAGGTGTTTGAGAGCTGACTTCAAAGAGACGTCCAAGCCAGGGGAGGTGGTGATGTAGTGGTATTGTCACTGGACTAGTAATCCACTGTATTGGTCTGGGGACCCGATTTGAATCCCACCATGGCAGATGGTGAAATTTGAATTTTTAATAATTAGGAGACTGATGATCAACAATTTCATTCACTTTTGATTCACTCATGTCCTTTAGGGAAGGAAATCTGCCATCCTCACCTGGCCTTGCCTACATGTGGCTCCAGCCCCACAGCAATGTGTTTGACTCTTAAATACCCTCTGAAATGGTCTTGCAAGCCACTCAATCCAAGGGCAATTAGCGATGGGGCAATAAATGCTGACCCAGCCACCCACACCGCATGTAAGAATTAAAAAAAGTAAATGGTATGGAAAATAATTATATGGAACATGCTACATTACATGGTGACAAACATGACAAGAGGACAGAGGTTCAATCTACTTAAAGGTAACTTTCGCACTGAAATCAGGAGCTTCTCCCTGTAAGGTCTTAACTGTGTTAGGAGCTGTGGGTTTTAACCAAAAAGAAAAGACATGGTTTGCACATGCAGATTCAAAGTAGCAACAACAGATTTATTCTAGGAGGTCTTGCCTGCACAAACTGAAAGCAAAACAGCAATAACTGCAACTCCCTTATGACATCGCTGTTAAATTACGTGATTAGCTCTCAAACTAATCTGCAACCATTCAAATATTTAACATCCTTTCCTCTTTACTTCTGTGGTCATGACAATAAATTACTGCAATGTTGTACATAGGATCAATAATACTTAATAATATTCTAGACACGGTGCTATGCCACATTAATAATTTTACACAGTCAACAAGAATGTTGAGCAGGACGACATCCATTCCTCATTGGTTGTATACAAAGTTCTGAAATGTGGCTGTCCTTGACCTTATAAGTATGATTTGGAACTTCAGTAGACACTTCTTCTTTTGGAACTAATTCAGCATCATTCTCACATGGTATAGTAGCAAAGACACAATCAGACAACTGAGATTCAACTAGAACATAGAACATAGAAAAAATACAGCACAAACAGGCCCTTCGGCCCACAAGTTGCGCCGGTCATGTCCCTACCTACCTAGGCTTATATATAGGCTCACCTATAAACCTCAATCCTATTAAGTTCCATGTACTCATCCAGAAGTCTCTTAAAAGACCCTATCGAGTTTGCCTCCACCACTACTGACGGCAGCCGATTCCACTCACCCACCACCCTCTGAGTGAAAAACTTACCCCTAACATCTCCTCTGTACCTACTCCCCAGCACCTTAAACCTGTGTCCTCTCGTAGCAGCCATTTCAGCCCTGGGAAAAAGCCTCCAAGAATCCACCCGATCTATACCTCTCAACATCTTGTACACCTCTATCAGGTCACCTCTCATCCTTCGTCTCTCCAAGGAGAAAAGACCAAGCTCCCTCAACCTATCCTCATAAGGCATGCCAACCAATCCAGGCAACATCCTTGTAAATCTTCTCTGCACTCTTTCAATCATTTCCACATCCCTCCTGTAATGAGGTGACCAGAACTGAGCACAGTACTCCAAGTGGGGTCTGACGAGGGTCTTATAAAGCTGCATCATTATCTCCCGACTCCTAAACTCAATCCCTTGATTGATGAAGGCCAGCACACCATACGCCTTTTTAATCATCTTCTCTACCTGCGAGGCCGACTTAAGAGTCCTATGGACCCGGACCCCAAAGTTCTTCTGATCCTCTACACTGCTAAGAGTCTTACTCTTGATATTATACTCCTTCGTCCCATTTGACCTGTCAAAATGGACCACTACACATTTATCCGGGTTGAAGTCCATCTGCCACTTCTCCGCCCAGTCTTGCATCCTACCTATGTCATGCAGCAGCTTCTGACATCCCTCCAAACTATCCACAACACCACCAACCTTCGTGTCGTCGGCAAACTTACCGACCCATCCCTCCACTTCCTCATCCAGGTCATTTATGAAAATGACAAACAGCAAGGGTCCCAGAACAGATCCCTGGGGCACTCCACTGGTGACCGACCTCCATTCAGAAAAAGACCCATCTACAACCACTCTCTGCCTTCTGCAGGCAAGCCAGTTCTGGATCCACAAGGCAACAGCCCCTTGGATCCCATGCCCTCTCACTTTCTCGAGAAGTCTTGCATGGGGGATCTTATCGAACGCCTTGCTGAAGTCCATGTAAACCACATCTACTGCTTTTCCTTCGTCAATGTGTTTAGTCACATTTTCAAAGAACTCCACCAGGCTCGTAAGGCACGATTTGCCTTTGACAAAGTCGTGCTGACTACTTTTGAGCATACTAAACTTCTCTAAATGTTCATAAATCCTGTCCCTCAGGATCTTCTCCATCAACTTACCAACCACTGAGGTTAGACTCACCAGTCGGTAATTTCCTGGGCTATCCCTATTCCCTTTCTTGAATATAGGAACCACATCCGCAATCCTCCAATCCTCCAGAACCTCTCCCGCCTCCATCGACGACGCAAAGATCATCGGCAGAGGCTCTGCAATCTCTTCCCTCGCCTCCTACAGTAACCTGGGGTACATCCCATCCGGTCCCGGCGACTTATCTATCTTGATGCTATTCAAAATTTCCAACACATCCACTTTCTTAATGTTCACATACTCAATCTTTTCAGTCCACCTCAATCCTGTAGTACAACCACCCAGGTCTTTTTCCACCGTGAATACCGAGGTAAAATATTCATTAAGCACCTCTGCTATTTCTTCCGGTTCTGTACAGACTTTCTCACCTTCACATTTTATAGGTCCTATTCCTTCACATTTCATCCTTTTACTCTTCACATATTTATAGAACGCCTTAGGGTTCTCCTTAATCTTACCTGCCAAGGCCTTCTCGTGACCCCTTCTGGCTCTCCTAATTTCTTTCTTAAGTCCCTTCCTACAAGCCGTATACTCATCTAGATCCTCATCATCGCCTAGCTCTCTGAACCTTTTGTACGCTTTCCTTTTCTTTTTGACTGGGTTCAGCGCAGCTTTCGTGCACCACGGTTCCCGTAACCTACCAAAACCTCCCTGTCTCATCGGAACGTTGTCATGCAGAACTCCAGACAAACATTCCTTGAAACTCTGCCACCTTACTTCGGTACTTTTCCTCAAGAATACCTCCTTCCAATTTACGCCTCTAATCTCCTGCCTGATGGCTTCATATTTCCCCTTACTCCAGATAAACACTTTCCTGGCTTGCCTGATCCTATCTCTTTCCAATGCTAGCGTAAAGGAGATAGAGTTATGATCACTATCCCCAAGATGCTCCCCCACTGAGAGATCCGACACCTGTCCAGGCTCATTAGCCAGTACCAGATCGAGTACAGCCTCTCCTCTTGTAGGCTTATCTACATGCTGTCTCAGGAAACCCTCCTGAACACACCTAACAATCTCCTCCCCATCCAAACCCCTAGGTCTACTGTAGTAGAATTCACAGCAGTAGGGACTAAAGAAGTTTGTATTTATGGAGATGATTCTGAGAAATCATTTCAAGATGACAACAATTAGTCAGCATGGCGTCACCAAACTAGTTCACCTCCGGTTTGAACCGTGTAAGAAATTTTTGTTAAAACTATGGCTGGTACCCATTTCTCACTAGTGGCATAATTACACACTAACACTCAATCTCCTTTTTGAAATTAGTGTTTTTTTGCTCTCATTTCTCATCTAGCAACTTGAGATTGTTGTAGACCCTCTACTATCTCTGAGGTTTCTGGAGATAATAACAAATCAAACGTAGTTGTCATAAAGAGTAGTGGTGCAGGTGAAATTTGGGTAGTCACATAAGTAGTATTTCTATAAGATGCCAAAAAGCTACTCACATGACGTGATAATGAGCTTTGCTGTTTTGAAGCTTTTAAAGAATGTTTCAAGGCTTGTACGAACCTTTCAGCTAATCCATTGGTTGATAAGGTGTGGATTTTATATCCTGAATACCATTTACTTTGAGATAATCCTCAAACTCTTGTGAAGTAAACTGTGAACCATTAACACTAGTAATCTGTTTGGTTTACTGAATCTTGTAAAACTTTTGTCAAGTTTTTCAATGGTTTGTTCAGATGTAGTAGATCTCATGATAACAACTTCTGGTTCAATCCACATTGTGTGTGCATCAAATATGAAGAAGAACATATAACCCTCAAAAAGACCAGCAAAATCTACGTGTAATCATTGCCGTGGCATTTTAGGCCACTCCCAAGGATGTAAAGAAGACAAGGTGTGTTTCTTATTCATACACAGAGTTGACACTGTCCCTCTTTTTTCTTCAATCTGAACATCCAGACCGGGCCACCAAAAATAACTACATGCTAATTTCTTCCTCTGGACTATAGCAGGATGTCCTTCATGTAGTTGTTCAAGAACTCTTCCACACAAACTAGGGGGAATGATCACTTAGATTCCCCACAATAGACACCCACCTTAGACAATCAACTCAAGCTTATGGTTTCAGATACGCATTCTAGCCATCATTCCTTTCAAAACCATATCCATCACCTTCTCCATCATGGGATAATTTCTGGTATGTCTCTGAACTTGAGAAGTTGTCACAGACAAATTATCTACTCATGAAAAATAAAGAATATTAGCAAAATTAGTGGCATCTGCTTAATAGGTAATGGTAAACGTGATAATGCATCAGTATTAGCATGGAATTCTGATTGACAATACTTTATTTCATAAAAGTGTGCAGATAAAATTAGTGACCATTTTTGCAATTGGCTAGCAGCTAACAAAGCTTTGCCTTCATACGGCCCGAAAATAGTAGTTAAGAATCAATGATCAGTCAATAATGTGAAATGAAAACCATATAAATAATGATGAAACCTTTGTACGCCAAAAAATATACTCCACGTTTCTTTTTCTAGCTGAACATAGTTCGAGTCAGCACTAGTGAGAGCATGTGAAGCAAAAGCTATTGGTTGTTCTTCTCATGAAGGCATAATATATGAAACTACTGCCTCTACTCCATAAGGTGAAACGTCCCAAGCAACTAATAATGGCAACTTCAGATTAAAATGAACCAATACTTCAGACTTCTGCAAAGCATCTTTGACATCCCATAATAATTTACTAATCCTAGAAAGGACTCAATTGCATCACATTCATCAGATGCAGTGCTTCTAAAATAGTGTCCATTATTTTAGGTGCTTTAATAGGCCTGTACTATCAATAACGTGACCCAAATACTGGACTGACGTCTGGAGAAAGTCTTGCTTTTCTTTCATGATACGCAATGTTGCTTCTAAATTATTCAAGTGCTCTTGTTCAAAGGACCCTATAATTAGAATATCAGCCAGGTAATATTGTATACTAGAGGAACTACTTAAAATCTGACCCATCGATCTTTGGAATAGGAATAATGCTGACATTATTCCAAAAGGCAATCTTTTATAACAAAAAAGACTTTCATGAGTAATGATGGTAAACAATGGTTGAGGTTCAGCGGTTATATTCATTTCTAACAATACTTGTGAAGGATCAATTTTGCTTCAATTAAAGGAAGTGGATATTGGTCAGAACATAACACTGGATTTATGTTTTTTGAAAATCACCATAAATACGAACTGAACCATATGGTTTCATGATAGGTATTGTTGGCAGTTAGCCCAGTCACTTATTGTAACCGGTTTTAACAGCATAATGACCATTAAATCACATGATTAGCTCTTAAAACAATCTTAAAACAAAAGTGGCCAACAATTGGAATGGACTTCAGGCAGAGGGTAGGAAGTGAAAACTCTGAAATCGTTTGTGAAACAACTGGAGACATCAATGGGGAGAGGTTGTGCTACATGAATGAAACACGATGGACTGAATGGTGTTGGTCATCCGTAAGTATCTTGTGATTAAATTAGAAAATGGGACATGGGCTGGAATTTTTCCATCCCGCCCACTACAGGAATCATAGCAGGTGGGACACGGACCACGCAAAGGTCTGTTGAACACGGGTGGGATTTTCTAGCCTTGGGGCGAGTGCGGCCAGAAAATGCCACCTGTGGTTTTGTTGAAATACATAGCAAAAATGCATTTAAAGGAAAGTTACATAGGTATATGGGAGAGCAAGGAATCGAAGAATAGACTAAAGTGGTTAGACTGAATTCTGATGGGAAGAAACTGGTGTGGCACATAAACCCCGGCACAGACAAATAATTGGGCCAAGTAGCTCACCTCTGTGCTGCAGATTCAAGATAATTCAATGTATGTTAAATTCAGAGCATCATATTGAAGAGACAACTCCTAATGATTTGTTCAGTGAAAGAGTGGGGAGAGAGAAAAAGGGGTTGCTGGAGAAGTTAAAAGGGATGTCAGTAAGTTCAGGAAACAGAATGATTACTTTGAGAATGTTATTTAAACAGCTTGCCTCAGGGATTTTACAAATGGTCTCAGACCCAAGGCAGATTTTCTTCAAAGCAGATAAATTCTGGCATGATGCCTGGGTCACTTCGATCTTTATTCTTTGGAGCACTCTGTGTTATAGCTAAGCACATTTAATAATTAATTAAAATAATCACCAAATCTGCAGGATTAATTTTCAGAACCTCATCATAATTGGTTGCATTTAATAATTAAAGATACTCACTGCACTTGATAGTAATTTAATGGCAGGTACTCACTAAAATAAGAAAAAATATATAGGGAAGCATTTTATAAATCAAAGAGTTCCTCACTACAATGAGGAATGATGTTTCTTTCTGAATCTATTAGCTTCCAACTTCTGATCTGTTAATATGCAACTGTCAGAAATGTTAATGGTCCGTTGCTGTTTGGCAGTGAACAACTCCAAATGAGGATATATTCATTTTCCCAGATCTCACAATTCTCCCTGATAATTGTTTTGACCTTGCTATTGCATATTTTCTAATCTCCATTCGTTTCAATTAGCATTTAAAGCACTTTTTCTTATTCCCTCCACAACCTTCCCATTTAACTTTCTCTCGGGATAGTTTCCTTTTGCTTCTAACCAGTATGTGTTTTATCGTAGTTGTAAAAGCATTTGTGTAGTACCTCTGAACATTCAAAGAACACTTCAAGAGAAACTGAACAATATTTATGTGGCATTTGTTATATAAAGAACATCCCAAGATGCTTCACAAAAAGGCATAAGTAAAACGGACACCAAACCAGGAAGAGTTTAAAAGTGGTGACTTAGCTGTTTATTGAAGAGATGTGTCCAAAGGTGGGAGCCAATGACAAAGACATTGATTTCACCAACTATGAGCTAGAGGAAATTATGAGTCATCCCAGACTCGATTTAGACAAATAGGCAGAAAGTATAATGATAGCTGATGACAACAGTAGAAATTAGAATTAAATGCCATTCACAGAGAATGTTAAATAGGGGTAACAGATGAATGGTGAGGATTAGGCTGGGATCTGGCAGAGCTGAGGGTGTTAGTACGGAGGAAGGGATGCCGTGATGCTAGGATACATTTTCTTTGTTAGCGCACAGTACAATGCTTTATCCGACAGGAATAATAAAGACTAAGGCCGGGATTTTCCGGCCCCAACACCAGGATGGGAAAATTTGGAGAGCCGTTGACTTTTAACAGTCACGCTTATGATGATGCCCACTAGTGTGGGTGCCAGAAAATCTTGGCCTAAGAGTGGGCCCTGCAAAAACTGTGTTGGCATCATAGTTTACAACCATTGAATGCAGTAGCATGGTGCTGGTCCAGGCAAAAAAGGCAGTGAAGTGACTAACGGTAATGGTAAGTCAACCTTTGAAGCCTTGAGAAAATATGTCCAGAAATCTGGGGAAGAGGGGCACACAACTTATATGCCAAGTATAAAAGTGCACTGCTGGCTTGAATGTGGGTGGCCGCCATCTTCATCAGGCTTGGATCTTGCTTGGATCTATTCTGCGTAGGCGTGTCTTAAACTCCCATGCAACTTCACAACACAATGTGTAATGCCTGCTTGATGCCTTGCGCCCAGGTATAAGGTACCGGTAAGTAAAATATGCATTTGTGGGATGGGCAATTGAGGCTGATCACTAATGCGAGTATAGCATGTCGTGGCTGAAAAGGGGATTCATGGTCACATACCGAGCATATGCAAAAATATGACTTTTGGGATGGAAAAATAAAGTTGTCTTACACACAGGAGTTGACGTATATGCCATGATTTACAGTATGACTTTGATCGGGGGTGGGGAGGAAGGGGTAATCTCAGTGCTGTGGGCAGATTGAAAACTGAATTGAAGGAAAAAGTGGAGAGCATATCACCAAGTGATAATCACAGGTTGAAAACCTTAGATTGAAATGGTAGTTTGGGGATATGGCAATGGAGAAAACTGAACGGTCAAAGGAGTGTTTTTTAAAGAGAGTTGCTGACAGCATTGTTCCAGATAAACCTTTCACGCTTATTATGCTCAGACATTTATATCATTCTGTGACAGTGTGGCCACTTTCCAGATGACATGATTATTGCAGTTGTTTCCATCAAGAACACAGCACATGAAATAGAAGCAGAAGTGGCGCTTCCAGTCTGCCCTGCCATTCATGGCTGATCTGTGCCGGCCTCAACTGCTTTTCTGTGCCATTTCCCCATATTCCTTGATCTATCAAATATTTATCCACCTCCACTTTGAATACTTCCATTGATTACTCCACTACCCTTTGGGGCAGAGAATTCCAGCGATTCCCCACCTTCTGTGAGAAGAAATTTCTACACCTCTCAATTTTAAATGACTAGCCCATTACCTTGTAGCAGTGTCCTCTTGTTCAAGACTCTCACACTCATGAAAACATTCCACCATCTACCCTGTCAAGCCTCCTCAGGATCTTATATGTTTGAATATGGTCACCCCTCACTCTTCTAAACTCCAAGGAATACAGATCCGAACTATTCGGATTTGGGGCGGCACGGTAGCACAGTGGTTAGCACTGCTGCTTCACAGCTCCAGGGACCTGGGTTCGATTCCCGGCTTGGGTCACTGTCTGTGTGGAGTTTGCACATTCTCCTCGCGTCTGCGTGGGTTTCCTCCGGGTGCTCCGGTTTCCTCCCACAGTCCAAAGATGTGCGGGTTAGGTTGATTGGCCAAGTTAAAAATTGCCCCTTAGAGTCCTGAGATGCGTAGGTTAGAGGGATTAGCGGGTAAATATGTGGGGGTAGGGCCTGGGTGGGATTGTGGTCGGTGCAGACTCGATGGGCCGAATGGCCTCCTTCTGCACTGTAGGGTTTCTATGATTTAGCTTTTCTTGATAGGACAACCCTCTCATCCCAGAAATTAGCCTGGTAAATCTCCTTTGGACTGCCTCCAATGTTACTCTATCCTTTTTTAGGTAAGGGTTCCAAAACAGTACATCAGCTTCATGATTGTATCAGTATGCTCATTCTCAACAAGCTGCAATTGTCAACCCTTTCTATCGATGACCCCCAACATTTTCCAAACTCCAGATTCACTCTCAGCCTTTAACATGACTCCACCCAGATCACAAAAATCACAAAGTCCCATTATTAACCTGCACTCTCACACAAAATATCCACTAGGGATGCTCTAATCTGCCAGACTGTGCAATTTCCCACTGGAGGTTGACTGATGATTACAGAAGTGCATGATGCACTGCTGATTGCTTCCTGCACAGATTGTGCAACATTAGCACAAAGGAGATTCACCAGGATGATCTGATTTGATTTATTGTTACATGTATTAGTTATACAGTGAAAAGTATTGTTTCTTGCACGCTATATAGATAAAGCATACCGTTCATTGAGAAGGAAAGGAGAGGATGCAGAATGTAGTGTTACAGTATAGCTAGGGTGTAGAAAAAGATCAACTTAATGCGAGGTAAGTCCATTCAAAAGTCTGATGGCAGGAGGGAAGAAACTGTTCTTGATTTGGTTGGTACGTGACCTCAGACTTTTGTATCTTTTACCCAATGAAGGAGCTGGAAGAGAGAATGTCTGGGGTGCGTGGGGTCCTTGATTATGCTGGCTGCTTTTCTGAGGCAGCGGGAAATGGAGACAGAGTCAATGGATGGGAGGCTGGTTTGTGTGATGGCAGAGAATTCCAGAACTGGGCTTTGTTCACAATCCTTTGTAGTTTTCTTGTGGACTTGGGCAGAGTAGGTACCATACCAAGCTGTCATACAACCAGAAAGGATGCTTTCTATGGTGCACCTGTAAACGTTGGTGAGAGTCGTAGCGGAAATGCCAAATTTCCTTAATCTCCTGAGAAAGTAGAGGCGTTGGTGGGCTTTCTTATCTATAGCGTCGGCGTGGAGGGACCAAGACAGGTTTTGGTGATCTGGACACCTAGAAACTTGAAGCTCTCGACCATTTCCATTTCATCCCCACTGACGTAGACAGGGGCATGTCCTCCACTATGTTTCCTGTGATAATCATGATGTGGAGATGCCGGCGTTGGACTGGGGTAAACACAGTAAGAAGTTTAACAACACCAGGTTAAAGTCCAACAGGTTTATTTGGTAGCAAAAGCCACACTGGCTTTTGCTACCAAATAAACCTGTTGGACTTTAACCTGGTGTTGTTAAACTTCTTCCTGTGATAATGCCAGGAATGGAGAATTTTAACCATGAAAGATTGGATGGGCCGGCATTGTTTTCTTTGGAACAGAGGGGGCTGAAGGGAGATTTTAATTGAGGTGTATAAAATGATGTGGGGTTTGGAGGGGAAGGACCTATCCGTAAACAGAGAGGTCAATAACCAGTGGACAAATCTTTAAAGAAATTGGTAGAACCATTTGAGGGCAGTTAAGGACCAATTTCTTTCACCTGAAGGTGGTGGGGGTCTGAAACTCACTGCCTGAAAAGGTGGTAAGGGCAGAAGCTTTCATTATATTTTAAAATACTTGGATATGCATTTCAAGTGTCATAACATCAGGGCTACTGACTAATACTAGAATGAGGGATTAGGGTAGATAGTTCTTTCTTGTCCAGAGGCTGAATGTGTCCTTCTGTACCATAAAAACGTCAGTGTTTCTTTGAGGGATGTGAACAGGTGAATCTTCAGTGTACACTGAAAGGGTGTGAATTAGTGCCTTCATCACATCATCAGTCGATCTGGCTAATGCAACAGCAAGATCCCAAATTGGGTCAATGTCTTTGCAGGTCGCCTCTTCATTAATCACTCTTCAAGCAACAAGCCTTCTGAAGCAAGATGGGCCCTTTTCTAGGACTATTTAAAGAGGCCATTCAACAAGCTGGAGATGAGTGCTTATGACTTTCTTTTGCTGAAGTTAAACTTATGGAAGCATTGTGCTGAGTTGGTGGAGCTATTTTGAGATATTTGCTGTAGACAAGTAGTAAGGGAGGAAAGACCAGTGCCCTACTCATGATCCCTTGGTCTGCAACATGACCAGGACATGGAAAGGAAGAGGTAGAAAGGGGAAGCTGTGAGGAGGGAGAAGGAGACGGCCCCACTTCATAGAAGGCCGTAACCACAAGGGGGGTTTCAGGAGCATCAATCCTCCCTTGACTCGCGTCAAAAGCAGTGCTTGAGGAGGCCATGATTCACCAAAGAGGTTGTGTTACCTCATTCAAACCAACCTGGAATTTCAATGCAGGGTGAGGAAGGCCTTGCCAGTGGCCCAGTGAAAGCCGGCATCATTCTGACATTTGAGCAGCAGCTGACATCAGAAAGCTCTCTCATTCACTATTCACAGATGAATCATGGAGGTCACAGAGATATAGTGTGAGGTGAAGGGACTTCATCCCCTTCTCTCTGATGAGGGAACAGCAAAATGAAAGGGTATACAGACTGTCTAGGATAGCAGGCTTTCTGCTGCTTGTGTACGTGTTCCTGCAGCTTTGCCACATCAACCGGGAGTGATACAGGAACTACAAAGACTACCACTCTCTGAACATTTACTTGATGTGCAACTACACCAAGAAGTTCATGTTGGTGAACGCTGTTATCTTGTGAGCACCCAAAATGCATTGATCATGCACCAGTTTGCATGATCGACCATCTTCAGGCCTCCACGGATACCTCTACATGTGACCGATGACACCTCTCCCTTGCGCCATCCCATCAGAGAACCTTCAGTGAGCGCCGCAACACCATGGAGCAGCGTTCAGCCTCCCCAGTGGTTTCCATTCCTCAGGAGCAGCTCTACAGTATACACCAGAGAACATGGTCATATTTTTGTGGTATTATGCTGCATCCTTCACAACTTAGTCATTCTGAGGGCTCAACCACTGATTCCTGGGTTCAAGGAACCATTTCCGGAGGAGAAGAAGGGAGGTCACATCCATCTTGTGTAAAAAACAAGAGGGAGCCCATAGTTAGGCTTCGCCTCAGTTAAAAGTGACTTGCTCACCCCTACATGTGCCTACCCAACCCCCAATCTTAGAACAGACTCCCAGACACAAAGGCCCCTTTGCCAATATCACTCAGAAAAGCCGCCAGCATAATTAAGGACCCCACTCACTCTCTTCCACTTTCTTCCGTCAGGAAAAAGATACAAAGGCCTGAGGTCACGTACTAACCGAGTCAAGAACAGCTTCTCCCCTGATGCCATCAGATTTTTGACTGGACCTACCTCGCATTAAGTTGATCTTTGTCAACACCCTAGCTATGACTGTAACACTACATCCTGCACTCTCTCATTTCCTTCTCTATGAACAGTATGCTTTGTTTGTATAGTGCGCAAGAAACGATACTTTTCACTGTATACCAACACGTGACAATAATAAATCAAAATGAATAAAGGCCAACCGCAAAATCCTTCACACAACAAATTTATCCAGCAAAACATCAATCATACACAAAAGAAAGATAGAACTATCACCCTTGTGCACTCCCTAGTACCGGTCTTATATGTACCTTTGTTTGTCCTAGTGTTCTTACATAGTGTTGACCCAGTGGCTGCAGCATTGTGGGTGGAAGGCTGCTGACTCTTGGTGGGTGAGAATTCAGACAGTCCTGCAAGATGTCCTGGAGCAGCTCTGGCTCTAGAATGCTCAACTTTGGACTGCACCATTTCGGCATAGGTGGCAGCAGGCTGGAGCAGCTGGTTGAGAGGCAAATCAAGTGTCCAGGTGGAATGGCAGTGGTGGAAGCACAAATACTGTCAGCTCTAGAGAGAGAAAAGTAGGTTTGTACTCCCAGCAGAGCCATTTTCACTCCGTGTCGACATCTCAGGAATTCTCTGCACAGATTCTGCAGCTCACTCTCTATTCAGCATTGAGATCCGTACTTTTCATGGCAGCCGTCTGTGCTTTGATGGCAGCAACCCAGGATCTCATAACCTGTGCTTGAGCTTCTGCCTCAGCACTGAGGCATCAGGAGGCCTCTGTCTGTGTTGCAGTGAGAGCAGAGATAGTACTCACCAGGTGCTCCATCATAGGTCAGTCTGGCAGTACTGCCAGGGAGGTGCCAGCCGCATATATAGTAGAAAGGATGGGCTACAAGATCGGCATGATGCCCTCTGCCATGTTGGAGTCAGATTCCTCCATGCACCTTGCCAATGAATGAAGATATGCAATGTGCCGGTCATCATCACCTTTTTCTGACAGAACGCCCTAAAAGGTTCTCATCAGAGTCACTTCAGCAGAACTCGTTTGTGCTCTCCACCTCTCACCTGGCCTTCACTTGTGTTGCTAGTGCCTCCAGGATGGCATCACTGGATCGTAGAGCCCTTTCCCTGGCATGTTGCAACATCTACCTTCAGCCTGTGTTTTTTGCAGTATTTATCTAATAGCCTTCTTCACTCCATCAGTGCAGCTTCCCATTGATGGGAACTCTGTTTTTAAACAGAGAAAATAGCCCGGAGCATGCTATTTTCCCACAGCACTATTAGCCTCCTATGATGCACAAAGACTGCTAGCAGAGAAGAGGGCAGCATGGTATCTGCTTGGGCCCACGTTAGAAAATTACACGCTCCCAAACTCTATCGAAATTGTTGTGAATTGCTGCCCAGGCGGGAGATAAATTTGTAGTCTGTGAAGTGATTAATCCTAGTTTGAAAAGCTCTTAATCAGCGTGCACATTTCAGAAATTACTTGTTACGATGGCCAATAAGGACATGGGTGATCGTTAATAGATTTCCCCGTGGGCTTCGGGGAGAACGAACTCCCTTAATAAACAAGCAGGGGTTCATCCAATGGGAAGTGAGTAGCAGGAGGTTAAACCTGTTGCTCTAACCCGGGTCGTTGTATGTCCCCGGGTACAGATTGCTTGCTGTAAGCCACAGGTGCGGCTCTTCTTTTGGCTTCCAAAAGGGGTTCCTGGTGATGGGAAACTGGACTTGGCTGAGTTAGTATAGTGCTGGAAATAGGAAAGGTGCTATTGGCATTTTAAAAGCGCAAAGACGGGTTAGTGTTCCAGGCAAACGAGAAAAAAAATGTCTTGCTTCTTTTATGAATGTCCCAAAGCACGTTACAGCCAATTTAAGTACTTTTTAAAAAATGTAATCACTATTGTAAAGTAGGAAAAATGGTAGTTACTTAGATGCCACAAGGTACCACCAACAGCAATGAGATAATAATCAGATAATTTTTAGGTGTTGGATGAGGAATAAACATGGGCCAATTGGGCACTGGGGGATCTCCCTTGTTCTTTATCAAAATCGTGCCAAGGAATTTTTTTTGCCCATTGGAGAAGATAGATGGGACATTGATTTAACATCTCATCAAAACAAAACATCAACAGTGCAGCACACTTGTTGAAAACAGTTGAAGTGATGAATAAAGTTTTACAGTTTATTTATTATTAATGTCACAAGTAGGCTTACATTAACACTGCAATGAAGTTACTGTGAAAATCCCCTAGTCACCACACTCCGGTGCCTATTTCGGGTACACTGAGGGAGAATTTAGCACGGCCAATGTACCTAACCGAGTACGTCTTTCGGACTGTGGGAGGAAACCGGAGGAAACCCACGCAGATACGGGGAGAACGTGCAGACTCTGCACAGCAAGTGACCCAAGGCTGGGATTGAGCCCGGGTTCCTGGCACTGTGAGGCAGCAGTGCTAACCACGATGCCCCCCTACTGCTCTTTACAGTTGTATCGTAGTTATAAAGCAATTTGGTGAAAGTAAGTCGGATTAAAGATTGAGCCTCGTGCATAAAGTATCTGCAAAATATGAAAAAATAAAAATAAATCCAGAAAAAAATGGTCCACCTGATGCTGCCATTTGTCTGCGTAAGATAATTGTGGGTCATTTTGAATGTTGCAGCAACAGGAAGGTAAGCATCAGAGCTTGGCGATTTGTGCCTTCTTGCCGTTTATTCTCACTGCTATTTTTGCAATTCATTGTGGTCTATTGTGTTTGCGTGAGCTATTATTGTTTGCTAAAATTATTTCCTCAGTCTGCAATGATAACCATTCTGACACTGATGTAACCTAAACTACCAACTGATACCACATTCCAGAACTTATTTACCCCATGGCTCAATATACACCACCTGCCTATGTGCTACCTTTTATAGAGTAGGAAATTCCTGGGTTCAGTTCTGATTTGTGAAGTATTTTTATCTCTCAGTCTTTATATGCCCTGTTTGTGAACAAAACTCCTGCTTATCTGATGAAGGAGCAACGCTCCGAAAGCTAGTGGCTTGTACTACCTAATAAACCTGTTGGACTTTAACCTGGTTTTGTGAGACTTCTTACTGTGTTTACCCCAGTCCAACGCCGGCATCTCCACATCGTAGTGTAGTAAATACAGCAGCTAATGTACACACAGCAAGATTCAACAAACAGCAATGTGATCATCTGTTTCGATGCTGTAGGTTGACTCAAGTAACTGCCATGCTCCTCATCACAAAGTACCATGGTTACTATCACATGCAAAGGCTAACATAAACCAACCCTGCAACTTTTCCTAAGGCCTGCATCAAAGCACTTTCAAAACGCTCCAGGAGAGTTCGAGTGATGAGCAGAGCAGAGGACATATCTTACAGAAACAGTAATGTAGGAGCTTTTCAGTTAACGCAGGATCATCAATCTTGTCATCGTTGGACACATTTTCAGGGTATAAAATGCCAATGAATGCATCCAGTTTACTATCCATATCATTCCTTTTATTAACAGATTCACTCTCTACCAGATGGTTTGCAATCACTGACCAAACATTATGCCAATTGCTGCTCTTTTCCAAGGGGTGCTCATTTCTTGATGTCATTAAACATTTCTCACTTTTCAAGGGTGAAGACAGAAGGTAAGGTTGGCTGCTAGGGGGTGTGGATTTGGCTGATGATACATGCATGAAAGCCTCACACTTCAAGAAAGCTCCACACTTCAGACTTCAAAAAAGAGGCGACCAAGACAGAAAGAAAATAACTGATCACTCTATCAGAACTCTAAAAGAAACAGGCCCGATATCTAGATCCCTCTGGGGACGATTTACTGCCTGGCTTAGAGTAAATTGGCAGAATAATTGAGAGTCCATTGTGCAATATTCCAATCGCAAGAGGTCCATGGATGTTTGTGCGGGAGAAGCAGCAACAGAGCAGATCACAGCGAGAGGACAAGGGGACCTGATGCACCTGAAGGAAAGAAGCAGAAGTCTGAAGTGGGACAAGTGCATCATGCAATCATTCGGGATTATACTTGAAGTCTGTGCAGGGCTCTTAAAACAATTAAAAAGACAGAATTCAGAGTGTTGTAAACACATTTTAACCTTCAGCTTGCTATTAGTTGTTATTTCCTTTGTTGCTCCATTTAAGGTGCTTTATTATTTAGAGTGCAGAACATTTGTTTTTGATTATGGAAGAGTGGCGTGTGTGATTTGTGTTTGCTGTGATCTGCTGCTCTGTTTACTAGTCAGCCACATCCTTCCTCAACCACTGACCTGAAGTGATTGTTTTTCTGGTCTTTATTTAATTGCTGTTGGTGTGACTTTGTTGCAGATAATTCAATGCCATGTTTCCCAGCATTAGGACAGTGACTGCATTTCTAAATGTAAGTCACTGGCCGTAGAGTGCCTTGACACCTCCTGAAATCGTAAGAGACACAATATAAATGCAAGTTATCCTTTCCATTTGAAAAAAAATGTCCAGTTGACCAGTTACTGCTGCTCCATCCTCCGTCTGAAAGACTGTTCTGGGGCAGAGCTGTGGGAGAGGACGAATGCTGAGACAGGACAGTAGGTTGGTGTTTCCCAGAAGCCACTGCCACTCCCCTGGGGGGGGAGGGGGAATGCCTCGGCAATCAGCATACTTTGTTGGACAACAGGTTGCTGGACAGCTGCAACACTCTGCAAGCCGCTTTGAACTAGTACTCGGAGCCATGATGGCAACAGTCTGAACTTGGCACCAAGCTGCACTTGAGTGGGTGCCAGCTGCCATGGCAACAAACTAAGCCTCCGTGACTACCGTCAGAGCTTCCTCTCAGATATTGGTGAGGGCTTCCATGTGCTGACATGGAAGCTAAGAAATCAGCCATCAGACACTGCATCATGGTGGGGTTTAAAAGTGCTCATTGAATTGACTACTTTTTCTGTGCTGAAAGGGAGGGGCTCCAAAATCTGTGCAAATCCTGTGCCAAGTTGTTGCTGGACTCTTCCAGCAGCCTTTTCTGTAGGCCTCATTGAAGCCCTCATCTCAATCTTCCACTGGAGAACTCATGCGTAAACTCACCCTCTGCCTCGCTGGTATTTATGCAACTCTTATTCCCTGCCCGGTTTGCAGCCCACTTATACCTGGTGCTTCATTACATTACAGCCTCTGAGTTATCCTCTAAATTATGTGCAGTGGCAGTATCTGAGGTGTTGACTACAAGTGTGGAAGTGAGCGACGGTGTTTCTTCATCGTTACTTCTGCCCGATTTTCCAGCTTTTGCTGTTTATCACTGCCTGACCAAATAGCAGTTCTTGGGTATGTGAAAAGAGAAAAACATACGGGTAGGGTTTTGGTGAGGGGATCAGAGGATGCCAGAGGTGCATTCTTATACTGCCTGTAGCATATAAATCAGACATAGATGGTTATAGACATAGATAAACAATCCCACAACCTATGGATCAGCTCTGCAGTCCTGCTACATCCACTCATGAATGGTGGTGGCCAACTAAACAACTAATGGTAGAAGATGGCTTCATGAACATCCCCATCTTTACTGATGGGGGGAGCGCAGCACACCCATGCAAAAGTCAAGGCTGAAGCATTCGCAACTATCTTTAGCCAGAAGTGCCGAGGGGATGATCCATCTTGGCTTCCTCCTGAGGTCCCAGTATCACAGACTTGTCTTCTGACAGTTTGATTCACTCCACATAATATCAAGAAATGGCTAAAGGTACAGGTACAAAACTCTAATTTATGGTTTATGAGTTTTAGAATACAACTTTTAATTTTAGGAACTAAAGTTGTAACTGTAGAAAATAGGGGCATCTGACTGAGAAACTGTTAAGAAGCCCTAAAGTAAACACAATTGAAACAAGTTTGGAGTTTATTACACTTAGAGGGTAATTAATTTGTATTTCTACCTGGGAACAGGCTGACTGTACCAAGTTGCCACAGAGATAGTGATTCAGGAGACTGTGTGGAGCCTCTGGATGGAGAGACTATGTGGATCCTCTGAGTGGAGAGACTATGTGGATCCTTTGGGTGGGGAGACTATGTGGATCCTCTGGGTGGAGAGACTACATGGATCCTCTGGGTGGAGAGACTACATGGATCCTCTGGATGGAGAGACTATGTGGACCCTCTGGGTGGAGAGACTATGTGGATCCTCTGGGTGGAGAGACTATGTGGATCCTCTGGGTGGAGAGACTATGTGGATCCTCTGGGTGGAGAGACTGTGTGGATCCTCTGGATGGAGAGACTGTGTGGATCCTATGGGTGGAGAGACTATGTGGATCCTCTGGGTGGAGAGGCTATGTGGATCCTCTGGGTGGAGAGACTGTGTGGATCCTCTGGATGGAGAAACTATGTGGATCATCTGGATGGAGAGACTGTGTGGATCCTCTGGGTGGAGAGACTGTGTGGATCCTCTGACTGAGAGACTGTGCGGATCCTCTGGATGGAGAGACTGTGTGGATCCTCTGGGTGGAGAGACTGTGTGGATCCTCTGGGTGGAGAGACTGTGTGGATCCTCTGGGTGGAGAGACTGTGTGGATCCTCTGGGTGGAGAAACTGTGTGGATCCTCTGGACGGAGAGATTGTGTGAATCCTCTGGATGGAGAGACTGTGGATCCTCTCGGTGGAGAGACAATGTGGATCCTCTGGGTTGATATCCTGTACTAAATGCTTTGTTTGGCTCTTGGTAGTCAATGTAGCAAATGGATGCTACTTGGCCCATCCACGTATTGCTAATATGATAATATTATCATAATTATCATATGACAATATGGCTCATATTCCTAATGGACGATCATGCACATAATTCCCGCTGGTGGGTGAAGCTCTCTATTGACAACACAGACTCCACAGCACAGTTCTCTCGAGTTAATCTAAGATGAAAATTTCCAGTGTGTGTTTCAGGACATCCGTGTTGTCCATCTCCCTATCCAACATAGCTGTTTACCAAGTGGCAAATTCAACATCCAGCCTCTTTTGGTCTCACCTGATTAATATCCAACCTCCTCCCAACATTTTCTATATCTCATTACGCTGACACCTAGACTAACTCAATTCGTATCATGTATAATTATACAGTGTCATTTAAATATCATCAATTGCTAATTTATAGAATGCCTATTTATAATCTTATACTGTAAAACACTCCATTTCCTGCCCATCTTTATATAATGCAATCCCAGTTAAAAGGTCAATACATATACATATTTCTACATTCAAACTTCTCTGCATCTGGCTCTTTTCATTCTCTGATTGTCTGATTACATTTATTCCGTGATTTTCCCTGTTTTCCTGCACTGTTCATTTACCGTAATGTAGCGAATAAACACAGCTCAGCAGTGGCAGCTGGTGGCCTTTTTCACAGTTATAGAGAAGGAAGACTTGCATTTTTATAGTGCCTTTTTGCACAGGATGTTCCAAAATGCTTTTGCAGGCAATGACGTACTTTTTAAGTGTAGTCACTGTGGTAATGTATGAAACATGGTAGCCAATTTGCGCACACCAAACTCCCAAAAATAGTAATATGATAATGACCAGATGCTTATTGAAAGACAAATATTGACAAGCGCATCAAGGATAATTTCCCTGCTCCTTTTCCAAACGGTACCATGGGATATTTCACATCCAAGGCAGACAGAGTCCCGGGTTAATAGCTCAACTGAAAGACAGCAGGTGTGATCTGATAACCTCGGCCCATTCATCGTTCAGTGAGGCCAGGTGGTAAGATTGGCTGAGAGACAGAATACTGGGTTCGCGCCTGGTTTCTCACCTCCCCCAATCTTACCGTCCCTGTTCTGTCGGCAAGATCCGAAAGGGTGTGAAGCTGATTTAAATGTTTGTGACATGCTTTGCATGTCATTAGTGAGTCCCAGATGCTATCATCCGGGCTCACTTGCATTAGCCATCTCACCTGTCGAGCTTCCCACCCGCAAGAATCACAGCTGGTCTCCACCAGTTGTGATGGCTTCACTGGGGGGATCGGAGGCCACTGAACCCCCTTGGTGGTCAGGGGCAGAGCAGTTCTCATGGGGCCGTGCCAGACTGGCAGTGCCCATCTAGCACCCTGACACTGCCCTCCTGGCACCATAATTGTGCCAGGGGTAGTGCCAAGGGGGTGGGGCCTAAGTGGGGGTGGAGCTATGATGGGAGGAGGCAAGGGGGAATCTCTGCATGAGGGGAAGGAGCTCTGAAAGGTGGGGTGCTCTGCAAGGGTGATGATCGGCAGGGGAGGGGGAGCTCTGCAAGGAGGTGGTGATTGCCCCCTGCCCCCCCCCCCCCACTACTGGCGGGAATCGCATCCGGAACTTTTTTTGCATTAAATGCCATAAGATTGTGACTCGTAGCTTGCCTAAACAACAGCGTGATTCTCTCCTGTTTTCTTGTTCATTCAGCACTTCAAATTATTTTCATAAGATCGCACCCAGCATCTCCATCCAACATGCAGCACTCCCTCAATACTGGAGTGTCAGCCTTGATTTCTGTTCTCAAGCAACTTGAACCCACAATCTTCTGACGCCAAGAGTATGAGTGCTACCAACTGAGCTATCTTGTTACGGGCGGCACGGTAGCACAGTGGTTAGCACTGCTACTTCACAGCTCCAGGGTCCTGGGTTCGATTCCTGGCTTGGGTCACTGTCTGTGTGGAGTTTGCACATTCTCCTCGTGTCTGCGTGGGTTTCCTCCGGGTGCTCCAGTTTCCTCCCACAGTCCAAAGATGTGCAGGTTAGGTTGATTGGCCATGCTAAAAATTGCCATTAGTGTCCTGGGATGTGCAGGTTAGAGGGATTAGTGGGTAAAATATGTAGGGACATGGGGGTAGGGCCTGGGTGGGATTTGTGGTCGGTGCAGACTCGATGGGCCGAATGGCCTCTTTCTGTACTGTAGGGTTTCTATGATTTCTATGATTTCTAAATGACAATGGTCCAGATCTTCTGCTCTCTGGATAGTCAGTGATGGGACGAATGTTGGGAGTTGTGTATCAGGAGCCTGCAAGTCCTGATGCACATACACATATGTGCAAATTGCCTGGGTAGTTTCAACTTCTGATGGACCCTCCATGAAAACCTCCAACCTTGAACTCAGGGGCAGTGACTTGGTGAGATATGCAGGATTCACCTGCATACTTACCTTGGAAATGTTACAGTTTAATAACTCAGTGGTTATCCAGTGTAACTTCACTAAGCACCATAACTGACACCTCCCGATCACTCGCCCCAACAAGCTGACTAACCCTCCAAACTAGCCAACTACCCCTTGTCTAATTCCCCAACTTTTCAACTACTCCCCATACCACCTGACACAACTACACACTCACTTACCCACCCCTCCACTCACCCATTCACTAACTTACTCACGAAGTGAAAGACTTGGACCTTTAAAACTTTCCCCGAATACAGCAGGTATTGTCATGAAAAGGGAGTTGTTCTACCATCTTCCACCTCTTGCGCTCAGTGATCTTCCCCTGGAGAGGATGAGCTAACCCTTCAATGCTTCAGCCAGGATCAGAAGATATGGCTGAAACATCATAACAGGGTCGGGTTGCGGAGATCTTCATGGGCAGTGTTTCCTAAAGCCCTAATTTCCATATGGACACTGACAACACCCAGTTCTACCTCATTACCATACCTCTCGACACTTCCATATTATCACTCTGCTTGTTTGACATCCAGTCTGGGATGAGACAAAATTTACTTAAATTAAAGATTGGGAAGATTAAAGTCATTGCTCTCAGCCTCATCACAAATTCCTTTGCAATCAATCCCATGGCCTACGTGGCCAGACTGAACCAGACTACTTGCAACTCGGTGCCCTATTTGGCTTTGAGCAGTTGTTCTGACCCTATATCCTCTCCATCATAAAGACTGCCTGCCTCCATTTCTCCAATATTGCTCATGTCTACCTCTTCCCCAGCTCACCTGCTGATGAAATCTTTAACCATGGCTTTGTTAATTTAGATTTGACTATTCCAGTGTTCTCCTGACTAGCCTCCCATCTTCCACACTCCAAAACTGGAACTTATCCAAATCTTATATACTGTGCATACCCTGGATGAATTCTTGTTCATGGATTAGCCCTGCGCCCACTGACCTACATTTGCTCCCAGCCCATCAACATTCTATTTTAAAATTCTCAGTCTCACGTTCAAATCCCTCCTTATCTAACCTTGCCCTCCTTATCCACATACACCCCTCCAGCCCTGCATTCCTCAGGGAACAATGCGTAGCTCCAACTCTACCTGCCTGTGCACCTTTTTCAATTCTTGCTCCCCAACATTGATGGCCGTTCTTTTGGCTGTCTGGGAATTGGGTTCTGTAATGTACTTCCTAAGCTCCTTCCCCTTCCCCACCTCACTCTCCCAATAACTTATATATGTTGCCAAGCTTCTACACTACTCATGCCTTTTTTGGCACAGTGTCAATTTTTGTCTGATTCTGTTTCTGTGAAGCACCTTGTGACTTGTCACGATGTTAAAGATGCTATATAATTGTCTATCACGTTGATGAAATGGTGCGATATTTTATCAGTTAGTGTTTATGAAGCAGAGCCTTTGAACACTGAGACTCATATCAGGACTTCACGATTGGAAACCAATGTACTTGCTTTGCTTCCTGCACACTTCCTGTCTGTTAGACGAGACGGTGAAAATTTGTATAGTCTAGCATTCTGCACTTAAATTCCCAATAAAAAAAATCAAATAAAGCATGAAAGCTTATCCAATAATCTTCTTAAATTATTATCACCAGTGGAATACCAAATTTTTGATGGTTAAATATTCTTTGACATAGGTGCTATAAAAAGAATACTTTTCTCTCAGTATTAACATTGAGATGGCTAGATCAGCTGCAGTACCACTCAATGCAGCGTGTATGTTTTGCAGTGATGGGAATACCAATTTAATCAAGAGGCAGGACCCGATCTGAGAGGAATCTAGTTGGTCCTTGATGCTTTAAGCTGGAAGGGAAGGTAGGAGTGCTGTCAAAAGGGACTGTTGAGATTTGTATGCTGTCCTTTCATCTTTGACACCGCCCAGATAGGTGTAGCTGTTGCTCAGTTGATAACACTCTTAGCCCTGGTCAGGAGTTTTAGGATGGGGCAATTTCCCCACCTGCCATCCTGTCCCACAGCTTCTACATACTCCAAAGAGCATTAATTGGCTGGAGATGGGCCTGTGGGGTGGACAGAGAGGGATTGCTGGTGTCAATGGAGAGGCTGTGGGGGAGGGAGATAATTAGCGAACCTTAAGGGAGGGGGATACCCAAGGTTAAGGGGTTGCTGATGGAGACGCACCCACTACCCCCATCCCTCCAGACCTGAATGCAATTTATTTTTGGGTTTCCATCATTCCTCTCACCAGGGCTCAGTAGTTGGACACTTGAGGGCCTTCTTTGGGGCATGGGGTCTGCCCCAGCATAAAGCTGCAGACAGGTTGGGGAGGGTGGGAACCCAGCAGGGAGCCTTTCTGGGAAATTTAAACACTCACCCTGTCCCCTGCCGGCAGCCGGGGCGGACAGGGGCCACATTAAATTCTGCTCGAGCCATAAATTTGTGGACTTAAGTCTCACTCTAGGGCCTTGTGCACAGAATCGAGGCTCGACTCCAATATAGAATGAGAGAGTGCTGCCCAATCAGAGGTGGTGATTTTTCGATGGGACATTAAACTGAGGCCTTGGCTGTTGTCTCAGGAAGACCTGAAAGGTTCCATGGCACTTTTTGAAGAAGAACAGGAGGGATCCATACATTCAGCCCTCACCCAACATTTCTAAAGTTGCCATTTGTGGGAGTTTGCTGTGTGTAAATTGGTTGCTGTGTTTCCTACATTAGAACAGTGACTATCATTAAAAAAGGTACTTCATTGGCTGCAAAGTGCTTTGGGATGGTGTGGAAAGTGCTGCATAAATGCAAAAACACTTTTATTATTTTACCAGAAGAGCAGAGAATTTCATCCCTCCGACTGGGCTGAACATCAAAGCAGGTGACAGGGATGAATGGGTTACGTACTAATCCATTGGGACAAATCATCCTTTAGGGCAAAACGTTGATGAGTTTCTTCCTTTCCATTTAGCTCCCACTATTTTCCAGTACTGGTTTAGCTTTGAATATTATATAACGTCCCATCTTAAAATAGGCCTCTGTTTATATTTGTCTCTGCGGTACACCGTTATCAAACTGATTACCATTCTCAAAGACATAGTTAGTCTCATATTATCATCAGACTGCTTATTAACCATTGTCACAATTTTTAAAAAAATTAGAGGCTGTAATTATTCCACATCATAGATTTCATTATTCAGGAAAGAGGAGGGGGCGAAGAGACGACAAAAAAGACAGAATCATAATCTTGCTCTGGGTAATGACATATTGTGCACTTACCAACAGATATTGTCCAAACAGCAATTATTTTCATGAATGCTTTCGTTCTTGAGTTGCAGCGACTGTGATGGATAGGATTCCGGATCGCAATGTACCGATCCAACGATATTGCGCACAAATGCATGATGGATGCAGTTGAAAACAGCACATCAAAATAAATCCATATGGGACAGAGTTTGGCAGGTAACGGCCAGATATATCCTAAATAAAAGAGCAAGTAGGTCAGTGAATGATTGATGTCTAACTGAATCTTTGATTTATTTTTGCTTTTAAATACTTCCAAGCTTTAAATCATCTGAAACAAATATTTATGCTATTTAAGTTCCAAAGTGATAAAAAACGAGACCTGGGTCCAGAGCACAATCTTTGGTTCAACAAAATATATCAAGAAATCTTCAAAACGAAAAGGAAACTCTGCCTCTTGTCATATCTAGGATGTAGTGCAAATGTATCGCCAGAGCCTCAGGCCACAGCAGAGCACATTTTGTTTCTATGATTTGTAGATATTGTTGGATATAAAAACTATGGAGGAAGTATCATAATGCAGTGAAAAATGTTACAAATGTCCTGTCAGACTATGCTGTCATGTTTTGAACTGTGATTTAAATGGAGTGACAATTCTGGCTTATATAAAAAATTTAATCACTTGAAACAAAATCTAACAACCTGCTCCTTACCATTGATTGACAAATATCCTATTTTGAAATTGAATGAGCACCTTCTGTTCCTTCCATCTCAGAAAGTAGTTTGGGACAACTGTGGTCATTATGAATATTTGGCTGAGCTCGAAGTATACTGGAAGGGGTGCAGAGGAGATTCACTAGGTTGATTCCGGAGTTGAGAGGATTGGCTTATGAGGAGAGACTAAGTAGACTGGGGCTATACTCATTGGAATTCAGAAGAATGAGGGGAGAACTTATAGAAACATATAAGATTATGAAGGGAATAGATAAGATAGAAGCAGGGAAGTTGTTTCCACTGGCAGGTGAAACTAGAACTAGGGGGCATGAACTCAAAATAAGGGGAAGCAGATTTAAGACTGAGTTGAGGAGGAACTTCTTCACAGAAAGGGTTGTGAATCTGTGGAATTCCCTGCCCAGTGAAGCAGTTGCGGCTACCTCATTGAATGTTTTTAAGGCAAGGATAGATAAATTTTTGAACAGTAAAGGAATTAAGGGTTATGATGAGCGGGCAGATAAGTGGAGCTGAGTCCACAAAAAGATCAGCTATGATCTTATTGAATGGCGGAGCAGGCTCGAAGGGCCAGATGGCCTACTCCTGTTCCTAATTTTTATGTTCTTATGTTATTCAAAATTGCCCACACCAAGATCCCACAATGAAGTAGATGACCGGCTACTCTGTTTTAGTGAAAATGGTCGTGGGATAAATATTGGCTGGGGTACTGGGGGCAGGGGTATGGAGGAGTCCATTGTGCTTTTCCGAATACTGCCATAGGATCTTTCACATCCACCTGAGAGGACAGGCAGGACCCCGGATTAACATCTCATCCAAAAGTCTTCGAGCACAGCCTGCGTGCTGCAGTGAAATGTCAGCCTAGTCTTTGTACTGAAGTCTCTTGATTTACATTAATTCCTTCTGCTCAAAATATTTTCTTTTTTTTTCTGGTGCCTCCAGGTCTTCTGTTTATTTCTGTGTGTTCTTAATTTTCATTTTAAGTTTTCAGTATTTGTTGTTTGATTTTTTTTCGCCTTCATTGTAATTGTTTGGTAATTAGCTGATGGATAGAGAAACTGGCCCTATCTTCCACCTTTTTAGAAGGATTTGCAGGCCAATTATGCTCAATATTAGTTTAAAGAAATAAAGCAACTTTGACCTTCTTTTGAAGCAGGCTGTGTACTGTTACCAGTGAGAGATTGGTTAAATTAAACTATGTTAAATTGTGTTTCTTTATCTGAAATTGAGATTGAAGATGGCTGAAGAGATAAGAAAGTAGTTGCTAAGAAGGACACTAAGAAGGCTCTGAGTAAAGCAATAGCAAAGGATGGGAAGAAGCGGCAAAAATCAAGGACAGAGAGTTACACCATCTACAAAGTGATAAAGCAGGCATCTTCTCGAAGGCCATGAGCATCATGGACTCCATCGTGGATGATATTTTTGAGTGCATTGTGAGTGAGGTTTGCCACATTGCCCATTACAAATACAGCACCATCAACTCCCACTAAATACAGACCAGTGTGTACCTGCTGCTACCTGGAGGGCTGGCCACACATGCCCTGTCAGAAGGAAGAACAGTGGTGACCAAGTACACCTGGTCCAAGTAAAACTCCACAAAGGACTGAAAAACACCCAAAGTATCAAACAGTAGTTAGGCATCAGCTGGAGTATTGTGTACAATTCTGGGCACCACTCTTTAGGAAGGATACGAAGAAATTGGAGAGAGTACAGAAAGGATTCACGAGAATGATTCTGGGGATGAGGAACCTCAGTTGAAGATAGATTGGGAAATTTGGGACTGTTTTCCTTGGGGAAAAGAAGGCTGAGAGGAGATAGAGGTATTTAAAATCATGAAGGGATTAAGAATGAAAGGGCATAGATTTAAAGTAATTGACAGCAGAAGCAATTGCAACGTGAGAATAAAATGGACATTTTGGGGGCGATTCTCCCATCCCATCGTGCTAATTTTTTAGCGCGTCAAGCCGGGAGAATCGCATGTGCGCCAATTCGTGGGATTCGTGCATACATTCCCGACGCATGCGAATCTCCCAGCGACGGATATTCAGCGCGGTCGGGACCATGTCGGAAACCAGCAGGAACTGCAGGCGAGTTATTTTAATCTTATTTGAATGTAATTTAAATGTCATTATCAAGGCCTGGGACCGAATTCTCCGGGCCCGATAGCATCAGTGCAATTTCACTTCAGCGGAGTTTAGAGTAGCTCCCCACTTTCGGGGAACTAGCGGGAGACCCCACTGGAGTGAAGGGGGGGGGCAATCGTGGCCCCCAAGGGGTCAAGTGGCAGGGGGGTGGTGCCCCTGGGCACCCTGACAGTGCCAGCCTGTGCCCCCAGCTGGGTCCTACAATTAGCAAAGGACCCCGATTTAAACATAAGCCAGAATTTTGCCCTTTGGCTCAGGAGCCCAATGTTGGGGTCAAATGGGGGCCACAACCCCACACCTGTATGGGAAAACAGGCACTCGACAGTGATTTCTCCTGAATTTGCCTATTAGTGAGGTGATTCATTTTGGTAGGACTAATTTAAATGTGGATTACAGGGTCAAAGGTAGGGTTCTGAAGACTGTGGAGGAACAGAGAGATCTTGGGGTCCATATCCACAGATCTCTAAAGGTTGCCACTCAAGTGGATAGAGCTGTGAAGAAGGCCTATAGTGTGTTAGCTTTTATTAACAGGGGGTTCAAGTTTAAGAGCCGTGGAGTTATGCTGCAACTGTACAGGACCTTGGTGAGACCACATTTGGAATATTGTGTGCAGTTCTGGTCACCTCACTATAAGAAGGATGTGGAAGCGCTGGAAAGAGTGCAAAGGAGATTTACCAGGATGCTGCCTGGTTTGGAGGGTAGGTCTTATGAGGAAAGGTTGAGGGAGCTAGGGCTGTTCTCTCTGGAGCAGAGGAGGCTGAGGGGAGACTTAATAGAGGTTTATAAAATGATGAAGGGGATAGATAGAGTGAACGTTCAAAGACTATTTCCTCGGGTGGATGGAGCTATTACAAGGGGGCATAACTATAGGGTTCGTGGTGGGAGATATAGGAAGGATATCAGAGGTAGGTTCTTTACGCAGAGAGTGGTTGGGGTGTGGAATGGACTGCCTGCAGTGATAGTGGAGTCAGACACGTTAGGAACATTTAAGCGGTTATTGGATAGGCACATGGAGCACACCAGGATGATAGGGAGTGGGGTAGCTTGATCTTGGTTTCAGATAAAGCTCGGCACAACATCGTGGGCCGAAGGGCCTGTTCTGTGCTGTACTGTTCTATGTTCTATGTTCTAGTGGCCAGAAGATGGGCTTGCTCTTGAATTGATGAGAGGGCTCTCAAGGTTGCAGGCTGTGTAGCACTGAAAAAGCCGTATTTGTAGTTCAGGTGAAAGAGAGAGAGAGAGAGAGCGAGCCTCTAAGCATAGCTATGACCAAGGAAGGCTTCAGGGAAGGCCTCAAATCCTGCCTGGAGCACCAGTTCCCAACTTACTTGGAAAATTGCAGTCAACTTCTGATAATAAGGCTTGAAAGAGATTTATTTGGCTACCTGTCTGTGGTAAAATGACCTAGAGCGAAACCAGTGTCAAGCTCATTGCCATCTTGGTTACCTATCATTCCAAAGCCTCTTTCAAGACTTATAACTATGGCTTTTAAAAACCCATGATGTGGAGATGCCGGTGTTGGACTGGGGTAAAGAGTTTTAACAACATCAGGTTAAAGTCCAACAGGTTTATTTGGTAGCAAATGCCATTCGCTTTTGGAGCGCTGCTCCTTCGTCAGATGGAGATGGATATCTGCTCTCAAACAGGGCAATGGCAGAGGAACTGAATAGTTACTTTGCATCAGTCTTCACCGTGGAAGACACCAGTGGGATGCCAGAGCTCCAGGAGAGTCAGGGGGCACAGGTGAGTGTAGTGGCCATCACTAAGGAGAAGGTTCTGGGGAAGCTGAAAGGTATGAAGGTAGATAAATCACCTGGACTGGATGGACTACATCCCAGGGTTCTTAAACAGATAACTGAGGAAATTGTGGAGGCATTGGTGGTGATCTTTCAGGAATCACTGGAGGCAGGGAGGGTACCAGAGTACTGGAAAGTAGCTAATGTAACACCGCTGCTTAAGAAGGGAGGGAGGCAGCAGATGGGAAATTATAGGCCGATTAGCCTGACTTCGGTTATTAACAAGATTTTAGAGTCCACTATTAAAGATGAAATCGCAGAGTACATAGAAGTGCATGATACCATAGGGCTGAGTCAGCACAGCTTTGTCAAGGGGAGGTCATATCAGACAAATCTGTTAGAGTTCTTTGAGGGGGCAACAAGGAAGTTGGATAAAGGAGAACCAGTGGACGTGATTTATTTAGATTTCCAGAAGGTCTTTGACAAGGTGCCACATAGGAGACTGTTAAATAAGTTAACTGCCTATGGTGTTAAGAGTAAGATCCTGGCATGGATAGAGGATTGGCTGACTGGCAGAAGGCAGAGAGTGGGGATAAAGGGATCTTTTTCAGGATGGCAGCCGGTGACTAGCGGTGTGCCTCAGGGGGTCAGTGTTGGGACCACAACTTTTCACAATATACATTAACAATTTAGAGGAAGGAACTAAAGGCACTTTTGCTAAGTTTGCAGATGATACAAAGATATGTAGAGGGACAGGTAGTATTGAGGAAGCAGGGGGGCTACAGAAGGACTTGGACAGGTTAGGAGAGTGGGCAAAGAAATGGCAGATGGAATATCAGATTGCAAAGGGAGCAACAATTTATATTCATGAGAAAAGCAGTGCTGATTAGTTGACAACCTGGCTCTGATTGGTCAAGACGTTGCCATGGTGAATGCACAGGGAGCTATTGTCCTCCATACTTTTGTGTATTCAAAAAAAGGTGCAGTGTCTGGACATATTCCTTTTGGCTGCAGAGGACAGGTCCCTACATATGGATATTTGTAGCTTTTACTAATGTCCTCACAATTGATTTTAACTAACAGGCCTTTAGTTACCCAGTTTTACTCTCTGCCTTCCTTCCTTCTTAAATAATGGTGGGACATACACAATTTTCAAATTCAGAGGCTAATGCATCTACAATTTCCTTATCTATTTCTTTCAATATTCTGGGGTGGAAACCATTGGGTCCTGGAGATTTGTCAATCTTAAGTCCCATTATTTTTTCCAATATCACTTTTAAACATTTATTAAGCCTCTTTTCCCTCTCCCCCAACTTATTTTCAAGTTCCATTTTGCTGCTGATATTTTGTTCTCTTCCTTCACTGTGAAAAAGATGCAAATTATTAATTGAAGAAGTGAATAAGTTTGTCATATTCTCATTAGACATTATGGTCTCATCTGTACTTGATTTGATATGTCAACATCCCTCCTCACCACTCGTGCTTACCACATTTATAAAAACTTCTACTGTTGTAATTAATATCCCTCACAGATTTTTCATGTTCTTTTTCACCTTATTACTTTCTTTATATCTTATGGTTGTTTCTATTGCTCTTTTAGTCCTCTGGATTTCCTCTTTTTCCTGCATTTCTGAAAGCCTTTTCTTTCAGCTTGATTCTGTTGACAACAGTTATTTAAGCAGTTAAGTGGAGCCTTTCTTTTTTGGGACGTGCACTGGTTTTTCATTGTGCTTCTCATTTTGTCCATAGGGTTATTCATCAACAGCTCAGTCCATTCTACTGCAGTCAAGTTATTTCTCATCCATTTGAATTTAATGGTTTGTGACTCCCCTTTCCCTCTCAAACTGAATATCAAATACATTCATATCATGCTCACTCTCAGTCAGATTGTTAACTAATTTTGGTGTTTTTCACTGATATTGTCTATTGTGTTAATCGATTATGGTTTAAAAATTTATTTATTAGTGTCACAAGTAGTCTTACATTAACACAGCAGTGAAAATCCCCTAGTCGCCACACTGGTGCCTGTTTGGGTACACTGAGGGAAATTTAACATGGCCAATGCACCGAACCAGCACGTCTTTCAGATTGTGGGAGGAAACCAGAGCACCTGGAGGAAACCCATGCAGGCACGGTGAGAACGTGCAGACTCCGCACAGACTGTGACCTGAGCCATGGTGGCACAGTATAATGTGGGGTTACAATTGATGGCACATGTCTAAACCTGGAGGCCTAAGTTCATCCAAAACTGGGCTCTGGGTTTCATTTTAGTGAGACCTGCAGATGTCTGTCACATTTGTAAATGGAGGTCTCTAGTGTTTCCTTTAGGGCCATTCAACACCAATGAGTTTCCTAGAAAAGTTCCAAGATTATAGTTGGACTCCTTAGTAGCATATTTAAGGGACGTTAAGGGGCAGAAGTTCCCCCCAAAAATTCTAAGTGTCGAATGGGCGAGAAAACGCAAGGTTTTCTCCCTGACTTTTTCAGTGAGGTAAAGACTCACTGTGCACTCTGTGCAGAATAGGAGCTATCACGTGATCCTCGCCAGGAAGTGGGTGGGTCGAGCCTAAGCTTGCCAGTGAAGCTGGCTGCTGAGCTCTTGGGGCACCATTGCGCAGGCACTCCAATCTCACAGTATACAAGGAGATCTCCCCCCCACAGACATTTCCCGCCCCACCCCCATGGACATCGTCACCCCACACATCACCCCTCCCAACCCCCAATTGCGTTTCCCCTCCACCCCCCCCTCCCCACAGACATCATACCCCCCCCGCCCCATGGACATTGGGCCCTCCCGCCGATCGCGAACCCTGCAGAGCTCCCCTTTCACCCCCTCCCCGATCACCATCCTTGCAGAGATCCCCCTTCACCCCCTTCTCAATCGCGAACCCAAGAGTTCCCCCCTTCAGCCCCCCTCCCCGATCACCACACCTGCGGATTTCCCCCTTCACCCCATCTGTAATTGAAAATTCTGATTAATTCTAAATACCCAACATGAGGTTAATTAGCAGCTAATGTTTTAATATGTGATTTGAGAAGAATACAAAACATTTAAGTAACATCTTAATAATGTATCTATGAAATGAATTTGTAACATGCTAGTAAAATGCAAGATGTATTCATGAAAGATATCAGCACAAGTCAGGCACAAATTATGCAACAAAGTAAATTACCCATGTAATAATACCAAAAGATAAAGATGTCTTTTGATATTAAAGCTAGTTTAAACTGGTTAGAGAAATGCTGACTCATAAGAAGCCATTTTTGGGAGAGACCTTCTGTAAAACGGACAGACGAATGACAGATAAATATTTGAAGGTGTCAAAATATGATTGATTGAAGGACATGCCATTGTTAGATTGACAGAACAGTGAATGAATGAAATTGCTTTTAATTAAGTGCTGGGCTGATTAATCTGATAATGAAAACTATAACCAATTCTGCTCTTTGGCATGAAATCTGAGAACTTTAGCTCGCTTGCTAGCGCATTAGCTTTGTAGGTGGATCTCCCATTTTGGCCAAAATGAGATTTGTCTTGTCTTAATTGTATGTTTGTCTGAATATTGTTAATTTGTTATGTTTTTGATTCTAACATGTCAATGTTTTCATTTGATTGAACTGAATAAACTTTTTTTGCCTTTGTGAAATGAAATGTTAAATGAAAAGATCTAGTCTTTAAATTAATCAGGCCACCTAAAAGAACTTCCCACAACACCGTCCTCAATCACCATCCCTGCAGAGTTCCCTCTTTCCCCGTCCCCGATCATGAACCCTACTGAGTTCTCCCCTTTCCCCCTCCCTGATCACCACCCCTGCAGAGTTCCCATCTTCTCCATTATCCTCTCCGGAACCAATGGGCCTGTGACTTGCCCAAACCATCTGCAGCTGAATTTCCTTGACAAGGGAGAGCTCCATATAAGCGCGAAAGATGGACACACAGGCAGTCACGCCAAGAACATGGCACCAAAAAGGAGCATCCCACGGTTCAGTGACGCAGAACTGGGCAGTGGAGGAGAGGTGGGCAACAATCTACTCCCCAAACAGGCAACTTCCCAGGGGTCTTAATTGATTGCATAGGACCCCTCTCTAAAAAGAAAGTGGGAATCAAATCTATTGACCATAATGGATGTGTCCACTAGATTTCCAGAGTCCATTCCATTAGCAATATTACAGCTAAAAAGATTGTAGAGGAGTTACTTAATTATTTACGAGATTATGGACTACCCACAGAAATATAATCAGATCAAGGATCAAATTTTACACCGAAGTTAATCAAGGAGTTTATGGATAGTTTAGGAGTAAAACAATTTAAATCAACTGCATACCATCCAGAATCGCAGGGAGTGTTAGAGCGGTGGCATCAAACTTTAAAGACCATGTTGAGGGCTAATTATCAAGATTATCCCAAAGATTGGGATAAAGGAATTTCATTTGTACTTTTTGCAATTAGGTTGCACCTAATGAATCAACTAAATTCCATCCACTTTTTGGTCATGAGGTAAGACGATCACTTAAATTAATTAAGGAGAAATTGGTGAGTCAGCGTTCTGAGACTACATTATTGGACTATGTATCAAATTTTAGGGAAAGATTGAACACAGTTGATTAGTTGGCTAGACAACCTTTAAAAGTGGCACAGGAAGTGGATAAGAAATCAAAAATTTGTAGTTTTTCTAATGGGGATAAAGTCTGAGTATTACTACCAGTGGTAGGTGAACCTTCAAAAGCAAGGTTTAGGGGCCTTATCAAATTGAAAGGAAATAGAGCATGGTGAATTATTTGATAAGAGTACCAGATAGGTACTATTAGGTGCTGTATTGTCACTATTAGTTGTGTTTTCAATGCCGTCATTCATCATAGGGCTCTGACCTTTAAAGATAAACTGACCCTTACATTGACCAGCTTTGTGTATTTGTTCACATGCATCACAATAGTTTTCCAATGGAAAAATAAACATGATGCAGTAGAAAATGTTGTAAAATGTCATATCAGACTGTACCATCATCTTTTCCACTGTGATTTAAATGGTTCCAGTTGATATAAAAAACCTGATATTGACACTTGAAAAAATCTAACAACTTGCTCCAATACATTGATTGACAGACACTCTGCTTTGTACCTGTTGTTCTTCCCTTCCCAGAGAGCATTCTATTATTTGAACAATGGTGATCATTTTTAATGCTTGGCTGAGATTCAAGTGCTAATGAATTTCAGCAGAATAGGTGTTTCATTCATTTGAGAATGTATGACAGTTTTAAGAGGTTGTATTAAAGGGCTGTGCCTTTGATTTCATATTTTGGTTTGTTGACACAAGCCAATAGGCTTATAAGTATTACAAGGAACATTATTCACGTGACATAATGCATTTTCTTTCTTTCAGGTTAATTATATGCAGGCTTTTATTAGATGGTAAGATTCATTTTCCTTCTGTGCAGGGAATGTAAAATATTTTCCATTGACATTGCATGGAACCTGAGGACATGGTGCAATGGAGGTTACATGGGTGATCTGAGGAGCATGGACATCATGTGAGAGCATAGAGGTTTCACAGGGAATCTGACAGGGCATGGAGGATACATGAGGGCATAGGGCAGCCTGGGTAATCAGAGGAGACATGAGCTGACATGGATGGGGATGTGAAATTTAGGGATATTTTTAAAAATAGTGTTGGGAGCTGGGGTACTGTGTTGGAGAATTGGACCTTCTAACCAATCCACCTCCACAAGTACACTCCTCACACACTGGTTTGCGTCTTACAAACCACACTGTAAACCCGACCCTGCGTCAATGCAGCACCAATTGCATGCTTTGGCAATGACATGGTTAAGCTAACTGCAGTGTTAAATACAGGTGATGATCATTGATTCAGCCTCCGAAAGAAAAAGAAATGGGCACAGTTGGAACAGTTGTGGTAACTATAAAGAGTTTGTAACTCTACTGAGCTCTATGATGAATAAACTTGCTGAAGGTAAAAGACAAGCTACAGTACTATTCCTCCACCATATTTTATTATTGACCTAAACACCCTGGTGTGAAAAGATAAAACAAATGGCATGTGAACTAACACAAGTCAGGTGTGCAGTTTACGAGCTATGAGCATGCTCATAATGGTGTTTTCCTGAGCCCAGTGGAAGATACAGCCCATTGTGTTCCAGCTGAAGAAAAGCAATTCAAGTTTTCTGCATTAAATAGCAAGGCAGAGGGACTGTTGAACAGTAAAGGGCTCTGAGCTGTAAAATTCTTGCTAACATGAAGTCTCTTAACATTTAAACGTTGTTGGGTGGCATGAAGCTCAGTGCTTGCCAGAAGACATTGTGTCCAGTGTTATAAAAAGCCCACTGATCTTTTGAAATAGGTGAATTGCATTTTACACATCCTGATTGCAGAATTCTCCTTTAATCTTGCATTGCTGATCTCTGAGATTATTGGGGTTACCAGAAACACTGTCGATCCATTGTTTTCTGATAACAGAATCTGGCCTCAGTGTATCATGGGCAAACAATCTGCCACCAGTCATTTTGTACTAAGACAACAGTTGAATGTTAAAACAACAATTCCATCGATAGAGAAGCTTTAATGTAAGAAAACCTCCAAACACTCAACACAGGAGAGTCATCAAAAAAACACTGAAACACATAAGGAGACCTTAGGGCAGATGGCCAAAAGCTTGGCCAAAGAAATAGGTTTTAAGGAATGTCTTAAATGACCAAGGAGAGGTAGAGAGGCAGAGAAGTTGAGGGAGAAAATTCCAGATCTTAAAGTCTTAGCAGATGAAGGCTTGGCCACCAATCATCAAATGGAATCGTACAATGCACAGGAGCAGGCCACCCAGCATGTCATGTCTGTGCCAGCTTTCTGGAATAACAACTCAGTTAATCCCTTTCCCGCCGCCTTTGCCTGTAACAAAGCAATTTCTTTCTATTAAGGTGCTTATGCAAGTCCCTGAAGAAGCCGTGATTTCCTTCCTGACACTCAGATAAATTCTGAATTCTGGATTGCAGCCACGCACTGTGAAAAACATTTCTCCGTGCTTTGCCAATGGTTCTTACGCCTTAATTCAGTGTCCTCTGGTTGTTGAGACATAAGAGTTCATCGATTTCCTTCCTTTGTACTCTGTGCCTCTATTTATAAAGCCCAAGATCCCATATGCCTTTTAAACTACTTTTGGAACTTACACTGCGCCCTTCCATGATCTGTGCAAACGTATACCGCCTTAAACATATACCGCCATGAGTTGATGACACAAACCATCGCGAATGAGTATACTTTAGTTGCCATTACAGAGACATGGGCCGCGATTCTCCCATTGCGACCTGCAACTTTTCTGGTGGGTCGGGGTGGGAGATGCGCGTCGCTGGCCTTGTACCAGGATTTGCGCATGCGCCGGGAACGCATGTGCATCTCTCAGAGCCGGCGAACAGTCGCCGGTCAGGCCACACTGGAAACTGACGGGAAGGCAGGTAAAGGTTTTTAATATGTTTTAAACGTATTTTCAATCTAATTATCAGGAACTTTCAGGTCCCAATTGAATTTCCCACCCCGCCAGGAGTACTTCATCCCAGCAAGGTTTAGAGTAGCTCCCCATGTTCGGGGAACTAGCGGGAGACCCTGCTGGAGTGAAGGGGAGGCAATTGGGGCCCCCCAGGGGGTTGGGTGGTGGAAGGTGGTGCCCCCTGGGCATGGGCCCCTTGGCACTGCCAGCCTGTGCCCCCTGGCACTGCCAAATCGGCAAAGTGCCCATGCCCGGGGGCACCTTGGCGCTGCCCACCGGGCATCAGGCAGTGCCAAGGGGGCAGGGTCTACTGTGGGCGGGGCCTAGGGATGATCGGTGGGGGTGGGGGGTTCCGCTGCCACTCTGCAGACAAGAACAGTCTGGGATGGAGGGAGGGCAGCGATTGGGGTGGGCTGGGGGGGGGTGGGTCTACTGGGGGGGGTCCTGCCTCGGGAGGGGGGTGGGGTTTGAACCCAGGGGGGGGGGCGCAGCAGGAGGGGGGTCTGCTGGGGTGAGGAGATCGCCACTGCTGGGGAGGGGGAAGGGTGGGCTGAACATAGAGGTGCTGCGGGGCGGGGAATTGCTGTGGGGGCCACGATTGGGCCATGGGGGGGGGGGGGGGGAGAGGGGCTGGTGGGGCAGCACTGGAGGCGCCCCAGGCTGGCCAGCAATCGGGGAGTCTGACAGATCAAGACCACTGCGCATGCGCAGAGTTCCAGAACTGTCAAACTCCAGCGCGAATAGGCCCCACCCCCTGGGTTTTTAATGATAGTTACGACTGGGACCTCTGCAGTGCACAGAGTGCGGAGATTCGGGTGAGAAGCTGAACTGAGAAAACAGTTGGGATTTAGGGCAGTTTTCCTGCCAATTCAGCACTCTTGGGAGAATCGCGGCCATGGTTGCAGGATGGTCACGACTGGGAGTTAAATATCCAGGGGTATCAGACTGTTTGGAAGGACAGGCAGGAAGATAAGAGAGGTGGTGTAGCTCTGATATTTAAGGATGACATCAGGGCAGTAGTGAGAGATGATATTGGTTCTATGAATTAATTTGGGTGGAACTTAGAAATAGGGAGTAGAAGTCACTGATAGGCGTTTTTAGGCCACCAAATAATAACATCACGATAGCACGAGCAATGAACAAGGAAATAACTGATGCATGTAAAAAGGGTACGGCAATTATCATGGGGAACTTTAATCTATATGTTGGTCAAACCAGGTCGGTCAAGGCAGCCTTGAGGGGAAGTTCATAGAATATATCCTCGATAGCTTCCTTGATCAGTGTGTAACGGAACCTACAAGCGAGCAAGCTATCCTAGATCTGGTCCTGTGTAATGAGACGGGAATAATTAATGATTTTGTAGTTAGGGATCCTCTTGGAAGAAGCGATCACAGTATGGCTGAATTTAAAATACAGATGGAGCATGAGAAGGTAAAATCCAATACCAGTGTCTTGTGCTTAAACAAAGGAGACGACAATGGGATGAGGGAGAAGTTGGCTAAGGTTGACTGGGAGCAAACGCTTTATGGTGGGACAATTGAGGAACAGTGGAGGACTTTCAAAGTGAATTTTCACAGTGCTCAGCAAAAGTATATACCGGTCAGAAGGAAGGGCTGTAGAAAAAGAGATATGATGTGGAGATGCCGGCGTTGGACTGGGGTAAACACAGTAAGAAGTTTAACAACACCAGGTTAAAGTCCAACAGGTTTATTTGGTAGCAAAAGCCACACAAGCTTTCGGAGCTGCAAGCCCCTTCTTCAGGTGAGTGAGGAGAGCCACTCACCTGAAGAAGGGGCTTGCAGCTCCGAAAGCTTGTGTGGCTTTTGCTACCAAATAAACCTGTTGGACTTTAACCTGGTGTTGTTAAACTTCTTACTGAAAAAGAGATAATCAGCCATGGATATCTAAGGAAATAAAGGAGGTTATCAAATTGAAAGAAAATGCATACAAAGTGGCAAAGATTAGTGGGAAACTAGAGGATTGGGAAATCTTTAAAGATCAACAGAAAGCCACGGAAAAAGGCCATGACGAAAAGTTAGATGGATTATGAGTGTAAACTAGCTCAGAATATAAAAACTGATAACAAAAGTTTCTACAAATATATAAAAAGAACGAGTGGCTAAGGATTGGGAGCAGTATAAAGTTCAACAAAGGAGGACCAAGGGATTGATTAAGAAGAGAAAAATAGTGAATGAAAGTAAGCTAGTGGGGAACATAAAAACTGACTGTATGTAAAGAGAAAATATTGACAAAAACGAATGTGGGCCCGTAACAGTCAGCAACGGGAGAATTCATAACGGGGGATAAAGAAATGGCTGAGAAATTAAATTCGTACTTTGCTTCAGTCTTCACAAAGAAAGACATGAATAACGTACCAGAAGTTCTGAGAGAAACAAGTGTTGGTGAGGAGCTGAAAGAAATCAGCATTAGTAGAGAAATGGTTTTGGGGAAACTAATGGGATTGAAGGTGGATAAATCTCCTTAAGGAAGTGGCCCTGGAAATACTGGATTCATTGGTGGTTATTTTCCAAAATACTTTGGACTCTGGACTGGTTCCTACAGATTGGATGCTAAGCCTGCTGTTCAAAAAGGGAGGTAGAGAGAAAACAGGGAATTATGGACCAATGAGCCTAACGTCGGTACTGGGGAAGTTGCTAGAGCCCATTATTAAGGATTTGGAAAGCAGTAGTATAATCAGACAAAGTTAGCATAGATTTACAAAAGGGAAATCATGCTTGACGAATCTATTGGAATTCTTTGAGGATGTTACTAGTAGAGTTGACCGAGGAGAACCAGTGATGTGGTTTATTTAGACTTTCAAAGGCTTTCGACAAGGTCTCACATAACAGACTACTGTGTCGAGTTAAAGCAAATGGGGCTGCAGATAATAACTTGAGATGGATAGAAAGCTGGTTAGCAGATAGGAAGCAAAGAGTTGGCATAAATGGGTCTTTTTCTGATTGGAATTAGTAACTAGTGGTGTTGCGCAGGGATCTGTGCTCGGACACCAACTGTTCACATTACATATTAATGATTTGGAAGTGGGAACTGAATGTCTTACCTCCAAATTTGCAGATGATACAAAGCTGGGTGGGAGGGTGAGCTGTGAGGAGGATGCAGAGATGTTTCAGTGTGATTTGGACAGGCTGAGTGTGTGGGCATCTGCATGGCAGTGGCAGTATAATGTGGATAAATGTGAGTTATCCACTTTGGTAGCAATAATAGGAAGACAGATTATTACTTGAATAGGTGTAAATTGAGAGAGGTGGATACTCAGTGAGACTGTGGCGTCCTCGTGCATCAGTTGCTGAAAGTAAGCGGCAGGTACAGCAGGCAGTAAAGAAGACAAATAGTGTGTCAGCCCTCATAGTGAGAGGATTTGAGTATAGGGATAGGGATGTTTTGCTGAAATTGTATAGGGCGTTGGTGAGGCCACACCTGGAATATTGTGTGCAATTTTGGTGTCCTTATCTGAGGAAGGATGTCCTTGCTATAAAGGGAATATAGCAAAGGTTTACCAAGCTGATTGCTGGAATGGCAGGAGGAGAGACTAAGTCAGTTAGGATTATATTCACTGGAATGTAGAAGAGTGAGAGGGGATCTCATAGAAACTTATAAAAATCTAACAGGGTTGATTATAAAGAATATTCCCAATGGTGGGGACGTCCAGAACTAGGTAGGAGTCATAGTTTGACGATAAGGGGAACACCTTTTAGAACTGAGGTGAGGAGAACTTTCTTCACCCAGAGGGTGGTGAATGTGTGGAATTCACTACCACAGAATGTAGTTGAGGCCAAAACGTTGTCTGATTTCAATAAGAAATTAGATATAGCTCTTGGAACTAAAGGGATCAAGGGACATGGGGGGAAGGGGGCATCAGGATATTGAATTTGATGATCAACCATGATCAAAACTAATGATGGAGCAGGCCCGAGGGGCTGAATGGCCTCCTCCTGCTTCTAGTTTCAATGTTTCTATTAAGTGCCCACTTGTTAGCAGCGTCTATCAGGTGGGAGAAGGCCACCTGATAGACGCTAATTTATTCATATTGGACAACCCGCTGGCCAGCCCCACTGTTCCAAGAACAGGCTGCCATTTTTAAATGGCGACCTGATCTCTGCACCCACTTCACCCGTCAAACCCTCCAATCAAGCTCCCTTCACCCTCAGTCCACCCACTCTGACTCCCTTCAGGCCAAGCACCTTGGCAGTGCCAACAGTGCATCGCCCTCTGGCACCCTTGCACTGACACCTTGGGTTCCATGGGGGCTCACGGAGATAGGTCCAGTGACCATTTGCCCCTCTGCTGCTGCCAGGCTGCAAAAGAACAGTCCCTCAAGGGTCCTGGGGGTTGGGTGGGTGCGAGCTGGGTGCAAAGGGTTGACCTCACCACTCTCCGCTGGGATTGGGGTGTTGTGGCTGGACTGCCCGCTCTAACCCTGGCAGACCTGAAGATCATCCTTGCATGGTGATTTCAGGCAGTTCTGTAATCAATTTCCCCACTCTTGCCTGTCATCTGGGCAAATTCTGAAGTGACCAGGTCACTTTAACCTCCATGCCTCCCCAATTTTAAATCATTGCAGCACTATGTTCTGCAGCAGAGACTTTCCTTTCTCCCTGTCAGAAGCTGCAGGTGAGAGCAGACCTCACCGAAGTCCTCAAACAGCAGAAGTGGTTTACAAAAAATGAAATGAAACCATAGGCTATCAATCAGGCTTAGACTCTGCCAACATTGTGGACAGGATCAATGGGGTACTTGAGGTCAGTCAACTGTGAATGGAAATCAAAATAAACACAGGTGGCTGGAAGATGATAGAAATTCCTTGACCTGACAGCTGAACCTTTTATGAGGCACTGCACGTTGAACGTTACAGGTCAAAGCCTTCAAGTGCAATGGAAAGGGTTTCTATGATTTCAGCTTGCTGGGAAGCCTCAGCAACCTTAAATTAAAGAGCTGTGTGCATACATTGGGCTGAGTGCACAGCTGAGCAGTCTGGAACCTCCCCTCCCCCCCCCACCCACCCACCCACCCCCACCCACCCCCCACCCCACCCCACCACCCCCACCCACCCCCCACCCCACCCCACCCCCACCCACCCCCCCCACCCCCCCCACCCCCCCCACCCCCCCCCCACCCCAACCCACCCCCCCCACCCCACCCACCCCCCCACCCCACCTTAGAATCCCCCCCTTTTGGGGGACCAAAAGGGGGGGATTCTAAGAGGGAAAGAGGCCTGACTGGGCAGATAGGTCAGATAAACCTCATGCCTGCGTAGTGTGGGGAGGTCGGAAGGATGCCTCTCATTGCTGAGAGGTTGGTGTTGCTTCCTCAAACCTCAAGGCCCAAGATGCCAGGTCCTCACTAGGTATTGTCAGTGTATATGTAGAACATAATGTTGTATTTTCAGAGGGTGTGATGAGGAGCAGCAATATCGAAGAGGAATAGAGGGCGGGGGTGGTGGGGGGGGGGCAAGGATAAATCCTTGGGGAACATCAGTGGCAGTGGTTTGAAAGTGGAAAGAGACTCTGACTATGGCTGGTAGCTAAACCAGGGCCGGAATATTTGTTCCCAAGTGGGGAGTGCAGAGTCAGGAAAATTCCTGGCTCTGCTAGGCTGGAGACTCCCTCTTTGTCTTTTAGAAAATTAGTCCCAAATAACTCGATGACAGAGAAGTGGAGGAGGATGTTGTACTCAATGCCTCACCTTTTTTTTTCAAAGTTAAATTTTCCCTTCACAGAATAGCACAATTAGCTAAAGGAATAAACTGCCTATCTGCCTTTCCCTCCACTTTTGTCTTTCTTTCTGTCTTCTATTCTCTCTGACTCATCGGTGTTGGAAATTAGAATCTGTCTCATGGATGTGAGCAATTAGATTTACTTTAACAGCCAAGTGCAAATGACTTTAGAAGTCAATTCTTTCTAAATATTGAAGTGATATTATAGAAATAAATCCGTTGCTCTCCTACTCACCTCTACTTCCACCTCTCTAACTTATGTTTCTCACCCATTTCCCTGACTCTTCTCTAGCTTAGCTATACAATTAAATAAACAACAATTAACTAAAGCTACATAAAAGTGTTCAATTATTTTCCCTCTGTGTGCATGCGCACACATGTATAGATTTAAAAAGCAATTTAGATAAACTACCTCAGTAAAACATTTGAAATTTGTCCCTTTTGTTTCAAAATTTCTCACAGAAATGCTAATAAGCAAACAGTATGAGAAAGTAAAGGAAACTATCCCATCAGAGGAGTCTGCTGAATGATACAGCTGCAGCCGTTATGTACATTGCACATGCTTAGATTGCACAATCTAAATTCAGCTCACAGAATTAATGTCAGGGACAAAAATATAGTGAAGTGCACATAATAGAATTGTTAGCAAAATTCAGGCTCATGGGCTTAACAGGAAAGTTAAAGTTTGTGCATGGACACAAATTTGGCTAAAGGATAGAAAGCGGTGAGTAGCGATGTTTCTCAGACAGGGGGGAAGTATATAAATCGTAGGGTTCCCCAGGCCTTAGTGTCAAACTGTTGCCCTCTTTGATGAATATTAATCATCTGGACTTGGGTATAAAGGCCGAATTTCAAAGGTTACAGATAATACAAAATTCGTAAATGCAGTAAACAATGAGGATAGTAACAGATTACAGGAGGACATTGACCAGTAAAATGGGTAGTGCATGACATTTGAGATTTAATGCAGTGAAGTGTGAAATGATGCATTTTGAAAGGAAGAATGAGGAGAGGCAATTGAAATTAAACAATATGATATCTGTGGATGAATTGCACTCGGTGAATCACTCATTCGAAGAGCTGACACGGATATGAAGGGCTGAATGGCCTGCTTCTGTGATGTAATAATTCAATGATTCTGAATTCTGTGCAATTGAAATGGGTGCAGGTACAGAGAGACCGTGGGGTCTTTGAAGGTGGCAGAACAAGTTGATTACTTTGCCAGAAAAATATGGAATCCTTGGTTTGATAAGTAAGGCCTTTGAATACAAAAGCTAGGAGGTTATGTCAAATCATTTCAATTACTAATTGACCCTCAGTTCTGGGCACTACCCTTTAAGATGGATGTCAAATATTTGGAGAGTATGCAGAGGAGATTTCCTAGAATAGTACTCAGGACGAGGGCCTTCAGTTATGTGGGGAGACTGAACTAGCTTGGATTGTTCTCTTTAGAACAGAGAAGACTTAACTCAGATCTTCTAAATTTTCAATCAGATAGATAGGGAGAAACAGTTTCCATTGGCAGGAGGTCGATAACCAGAGGATCGAGATTTGAGATAATTAGCTAAAGAACCAGAGGGATACAAGAAGAATGTCATGCAGCAAGTTATTATGATCTGGAATGCACTGCTTGAAAGGTTACTGGAAGCAGAGTCAATGATAACATTCAAAATGGAATCAGGTAAATACTTGAAAAGAAAAAGAATTGCAGGACCATGGAGGAAAGAGGAGACTAATTGTGCTGTTCTTTCAAAGAGCTGGCACAGACACAATGGGCTGAATGGGCTCCTATAGCCCAGGCATGTGGCTGAGGCTGCAGCCTTCAAGTAAACTTTACTAAATGACACAAAAAGTAATTCAATTGAAAAACATTTTTGTACATAGACACTTCCTGTGAGCTTTATCCGTTATCAGTTCCTTTGTCCCATTTAGAACGGGAACTTATGATAAAATCACAATCTCTGACGTTGTAATTCAGTTAAGAAAGATCTCTTTTTAGGTTAAGGCTTTTAACACAAATGGCGACCCTTTGAATGTTTATTATAGATAATTGAATTCAGAACACTAATTAATGGTGAAATAAACTGTGCATTTTTAGATTACATATGATGACACATCAGCAAACTGTGAATCCTCAACCCATGATTTTCTATCTACCAATTATAATTGTTAAGACTCAGCAAAAGCTTCATTATGTATTCTTGGCTGAGAGCCCAGACATCCATTAGTGTTGAAACAGCTGCATCCCATGGAAACATTGTTTGATTGACAGCTCTGGCTCTCTTATCTCTTTTGTCAATTGCAAAACATTTACATAGAATAAAGAGGTTACAAGTGCTTGTAGTTTCAGCTACTGATAATTTAAAGGGTCTGGATGATTGACACTTTTATAGCACTGCAGTGAAAGGAGCTTTTCTTAAGAAAGTGGAAAGTTACAAATGAATTATTGTTCTTTTTAAAGTATTTTGCACACATCCTATTGTTAAAATAATGTCCATTGGTTCTGTGCCTAATGTATAGCATGTGAATGGACATGGAAGCACTCAGAGATTGGCATGGAGTGTATGAGGGGCCATGGAGGTAGATGGGGGTCATAACTTGATAGGGAGGGCATGAAGGGCCATGGTAGTATGGGTGGAGAGGTATAGTTTGACATGGAGAGCATAGATAAGATCTTTTGAACTTATCTTTCGAAATGTTCCTTCATCCAGACTATGGTTCAGGCCACCTCTGAGGTACTGTGAATATGAATTCATTAAAAGCTGGCCCAACACCACAAAAATGCAGAGGGCTAGAACATGGCTTTCCCTAAATGGAAGCTAGGAGTGCTGGATGCAGGCTCTCAACTCACACCAGCCCACACCCTTAACCTGGACTGCTGAACATTGGAGCACTGGGAATGGGTTCGGGAATCCTGGAATCTGGTTCCCAACCCTCATATTTACAACTCCATGGAGTCTCCCCGACTCCATGAAAATCCAGCCCATCACGTGAAGATGCATTAACTGACCTTACCATCCACATTATGTCATCAGGCTTCTTGTGGCATTGCTGCCAGGTCCTCAGGTCCTGCCTTGAGGAATTGACTTTCCCGACCACCTGCTCTCACTCCCTTATGGACATGCCCCTTGAGAACGTCTAAACCTTCCTGTGGAAACATGACAGCCCTTCTCCTGTCCACCTTCACTGTTAATGCCTCCAGTGCCCATCCATCATTGAAAGAAATGTCAGAGGTAATAGCGGATGCGTTGGTGGTTATTCATCAAAATTCACTGGACTCTGGGGTAGTGTCAGCTGATTGGAAAACGGCTACTGTTACGCCGCTGTTTAAAAAAGTAAGTAGACAAAAGGCGGGTAACTACAGGCCGGTTAGCTTAATGTCTGTAGTTGGGAAAATGCTGGAATCCATCATTAAAGAAGAAATAGCAGACCATCTGGATAAGAATGGTTCGATCAAGCAGACGCAACATGGATTCATGAGAGGAAAGTCGAGTTTGACAAACTTACTGGATTTTTATGAAGATGACTAGTGCGGTTGACGGAGGGGAACCGGTAGATGTGGTGTTTTTGGATTTCCAAAAGGCGTTCGATAAGGTGCCTCACAAAAGGTTGCTGCAGAAGATTGGGACACACGGAGTTGGGGGTAGGGTGTTAGTGTGGATTGGGGATTGGCTATCCAACAGGAAGCAGAGAGTTAGAATAAATGGGTGCTTTTCTGGTTGGCAGATGGTGACTAGTGGCGTGACGCAGGGATCGGTACTGGGGCCTCAACTGTTTACTATTAACATAGATGATCTGGAGGAGGGGACTGAGTGTAGGGTAACAAAGTTTGCTGATGACACGAAGATAAGTGGGAAAGTGAATTGCGTGGAGGAAGCGGAAGGTCTGCAGAGAGATTTGGATAGGCTGAGTGAGTGGGCGAGGATCTGGCAGATGGAGTATAACGTTGGCAAATGCGAGGTTATTCACTTTGGAAGAAATGATAGCAAATTGGATTATTATTTAAATGGAAAAAAATTACAACATGCTACTGTGCAAAGGGACCTGGGGGTCCTTGTGCATTAGTCGCAAAAACTCAGTCTGCAAGTACAACAGGTCTTCAAGAAGGCAAATAGGATGTTGGCATTTATCGCGAGGGGGATAGAATATAAAAGCAGAGAAATTTTGCTGCACCTGTACAAGGCATTGGGGAGGCCGCAGCTGGAATATTGTGTGCAGTTTTGGTCCCCTTACTTGCGAAAGGATATATTGGCCTTGGAGGGAGTGCAGAGAAAGTTCACCAGCTTGATACCGGAGATGAGGGGTGTAGATTATGAGGAGAGATTGAGCAGATTAGGTTTGTACTCGTTGGAGTTTAGAAGGCTGAGGGGTGATCTTATAGAGGCATATAAGATAATGAAGGGGCTGGATAGGGTAGAAGTGGAGAGATTCTTTCCACTTAGAAAGGAAACCAGAACTAGAGGGCACAGCCTCAAAATAAAGGGGGGTCAGTTTAGGACAGAGTTGAGGAGGAACTTCTTCTCTCAGAGGGTGGTGAATCTCTGGAATTCTCTGCCCACTGAAGTGGTGGAGGCTACCTCGTTGAATATGTTTAAGTCACGGATAGATGGATTTCTGATCGGTAGGGGAATTAAGGGTTATGGGGAGCAGGCGGGTAAGTGGAACTGATTCACTTCAGATCAGCCATGATCTTATTGAATGGCGGGGCAGGCTCGAGGGGCTAGATGGCCTACTCCTGCTCCTATTTCTTATGTTCTTATGTTCTTATCACCCTAATAGCTTTTCTGTCTCTTGGCCTTTTCCATATTTCAAATTCTAACGCAGTATAGCTTTCATTTAAGAGGGACAGGCTACCTTTAAGAAGAGCAGGTAGACTATACCATAACCACATCACTGATTGCTCCCCTGCTGAGTGCAGAGACAGCTAGTGGTGTGAAGAGAAGCCAGCTGTGTGGGAGATGCTTGGCCCAATGTTACTATCCTGCTAATTCCAACAGAACTGGCATGGGCAGGTCCTGAATCATAACCATCGTGTCCAAAAAAAATGGGGCGGACAAATGTTTAAGCCTAAGTGTCTAAATAGGATTGGGTGGAGAAAGAAAAGGATTAGGGGGTATGGATAATCAAACTACTGGTTAATAAGGCCATAAAAATATAACCAAAGCCCTGGGTTCACTTCTAAAGGAATAGAATTAAAAAGCAGAGAGGCTATGTTAAATGTGAAGGGAACCTTCACATTCGGTGGACTGTGAACAGTTTTGGTCTCCATATTATAAAAATTACAGCATGGCACTGCAAAAAGGACTTATTAGGATAATACCAGAACTAAGATATTATCCTCATCAAAAAGATTAAACAGGCTCTCTCCCTCTTCTCGAGGAAAACAAACCTGAGAAATCAATTGACAGAAGTCATTACAATCATTAAAAGATTCAATAGACTCAATGTAAAGAAGACGTTTCTACTTGTGAGGAAGACCAGAATTGGAGCCATAAATATAAGATAGATGTCTTACATAAGATACATTGAGGACCATGAAGTACAAGAGCAAGGAGGTTATGTCGGATAAAAGCAAAATATTGCAGATGCTGGAAATCTCAAATAAAAACAGAAAATGCTGGAAAACCTCAGCAGGTCTGGCAGCATCTATGGAGTGAGAAACAGAGTTAATGTTTTGGTTTGTATGACTCTTCAGATGTTGAACTGGTGTAAGGCACTAGTTCAGCCTCAGCTGGAATATTGCATCTAGTTCTGGATGCCACACTTTAGGAAGGATATGGAGGCATTAGAGAAAAGGCAGAAAAGATTTATGGGAATGGTTCCAGGGATGAGGAACTTCAGTTATGAAGATTGATTAGAGAAATTGGGACTGTTTTCCTTGGAGTGAAGAAGATTGAGAGGAGATTTGATAGGGGTGTTCTAAATCATGAGGGACCAAGTGGATAGGGGGAAATCCCAATCATTAAAGGTTCTAGAATGAGAGGGCACAGATTTAAAGTAATTGGCAAAAGAAGCAAATATGGAATGAGGAAAAACAATTTTATGCAGTGAGGGGTTAAGGTCTGGATTGCATTGTCTGACAGTGTTGTGGAGGCAGGTTCAATCGAGGCATTCAAGAGGAACTTAGACTATGATCTGTAAAGGAAGAATGTTCAGGGTTACAGGGAGAAGACAGGAGAATGGCTTGTCTGGAGAACTGCAGAAGGCACAATGGGTTGAATAGCCTTCTTCTGCACTGTAACAACTCTGTGATTCTGTTTTTCTGTGAAGGTACTCACTAATTAATCAAATAGGGAATTCAGGAGAAACATCTTTATCCAAAGAGTGGTTAAAATGTGGAACTTAGAACCACCTGGTGTAGTTGAGCAACAGGCATAGATACAATTAAAGGGAAGCTAAATAAACACATGAGAGAGAAAGGAACAGAAGGATAGCTGATTGATTGAATTATGAGGATTAGGTGAAGGCTCGTGTGGAGCATAAACACTGGTACAGACCTGTTGGGCTGTTACTGCGGTGTAAGTACTACATGTGAAACCTAGGCTGGGATATTAACAATGCTAGCTTACTAAGTGCAGGGAGGCTTGTTGTGAGGGGTAGAGCTTTGGATGGGAAACCTGAAAATCCATGCAGATAAGTTTTAACTCCATGGTGAGCATCCTTTGGCTTCAACAGGTTCTCCCTCCGAAAGTCTGCCTGATTGACAGGCCTGGCTTCCAGTCGGACATGGGGGCTCCATTGCAGGTTGCAGGAGCTGGTAGGACTGATCCCCGATCCTAGTAGGGGCATCAAGAGCTGGACTTCTGATGAGAAGGAATTTGGGAGGCTGTGGGGCGAAGCATTTCTTCCCCCTAACCCGCAAGTAGCACTGTACTTACCTTCTCCATGAAGAAGTCCTCACCTCCCTTCAGCTCTGCAGTTTCCAATAGGCCTGGAAAACCTTGCTGGCCACTTTTAAACTTGAAAGCTGGTTCAAGAAGAGGCTGAAAATCTCATTAAATATTTAAACTGTCAGCCCACCTTCTGAAAACTGGTTGACAACGCGTTGCTCACACCCCACCCCTTGTCCACCTCCATTGATTCTGGCAGTATGGGGTTGGGGCTTGTCTCAGATATGTTAAGCATTACATGTGCTCCGACCCCATCAGTTTGGGCGATTAAAATTCACCTTTTACTCTATGCCAACATTGTGCCAACTCTTTGTGCCAACATTTAAAATTAATCTGCTTTTGTGAGCACTTACAATATGATTCTATACATAAACATATCTGCAAAAATTAACAAAGAAAAAACCATATTAAAGCATTTCACTTTCAAGATTTGCCAATGATCAACAATAATATCAAATGGCATTTATATAGTGCCTTGAATGTAATATAACCTCCCAAAGTGCTCTAAGGGAGCATCAAGAAACAAAATTTGACTCCAAGCTACAAAAGGAGTTATTGCGGCAGAAGATGGAGACTGGTTTTAAGCAGCATCTTGGAGGAGAGAGAAGTAGAAAGTTGGGAAAGTGAAAGGAGGGAATTCCAGAGTTTAGGGCCTTGGCAGCTGAAGGCACAGCCACCAATTGCAGAACAATTTGTAACCGGGGAAGCGTGAGAGGTCAAAATTGGAGGACTGCATAAATCCATTGAAGGCCTGGAGGAGGATCGAGAGATAGGAAGGGATGACGCCATTAAATGATTTGAAAACATGGATGAGAATTTCAAAATTAAGATGTTAATTTAATTTATTATTTCATGGGATGTGGGTGTTACTAGCAAGGCCAGCTTTTGTTGCCTATCTCTAATTGCCCTTGAACTCAATGGCTTGCTGGGCCATTTCACAAGGCAGTTAAGAGTCAACCACATTACTTTGGGCCTGGAGTCACATGTAGGTTAAACTGGGAAAGGATGGCAGATTTCCTTCCCTAAAGGACATTAATGGACTAGATGGACTTTTCCACAACAATAGATGAGAGTTGTCACAGTGACTATTACTGATTAATTAATTGAATTCAAATTCCACCAGCTGCCCTGGTGGGATTTGAACCCATGCCCCCAGAGCATTAGCTTGGAATATCAACCAGTGACATTAACACTACGCCACCATCTCCCCCAGTGTTGGGCACAAAAATATTGAACACCAATGGCCATCAGGTCTTCATCACAGTCAGGTTCACAGGTGCTTTCATGGAGATCACCTCAGCTTCCACCTTGAAAAGGATGAGCTCCAAGCAACGTTCTGTACAAAAACCCTGTGATAAGTTTGTCTTTAACAAATCACATTGGCTTTTCTTAATGAATCCAGATTTGTCCAAATGATCAGTAATTTTGTCCTAAATTATTGTTTCTTAAATCTTTCCCACCACTGAGGAAAAAATGACTGGCCTGTAATTAGCACAACCAAGTGCAGGTTAATTCTGTATTGCGATCTCTCTGCCCGATTTCCAACTCATCCAATTCCAAACCCCATGATTCGAGCTCTAAGCCCAAGCTGTTGGGAGAAGTTGAAGAGTTCAAATGAAACTTCAAGTGAGGCATTGAAAAACGCAAAGGCAAATCAATTGATAAATTTAATTATGTTATTGTGAGCCCTATATGTTTTCCTAAATTTTATTTAAATCCTGATTTTTCCCATTAAACTTTTCAGTTGTTGCAAAGAAAGGATGAAGAATGATAAAGGTTTCAGAAAGTATTTTCAGCAATTTGGGAAAACCCGGTGGTCAAATTGCACAATGTTAGGATAATATTGCTGTGTGTCCTATCATATGGCTTGGATAACATTGAAAATACCTACCCCAGTGGCACTAGGAGACTAACAGGTACTGCTAGACACTCTGAGTTTTCAACTAAACATGGGCTTTATGTGCCATATTCAATACGTCATATGTTCACCTTGTGCTTTTTTTTGTAGTACGCAAGCAGAAGACTGTTCAGATTTGGCCAAAGCAACTTTATATAAAATCTGTAAAAAGCCAATGACTCATCTGTTGAGATCTGCATTTCTATTTTGATTTCACAAAGAACAGCATAAAGTACTTGATAAAAGCAAATTACTGCGGATGTTGGAATCTGAAACCAAAAGAGAAAATGCTGGAAAATCTCAGTAGGTCTGGCAGCATCTGTAAGGAGAGAAAAGAGCTGACGTTTCGAGTCCAGATGATCCTTTGTCAAAGCTAAAAGGCATAGGAAGAGGGAGTAATTTATACCGCAGGGTGAGGGAATCAGGAAAATATTCAGGAAATATGTGACCTAAAAGCACCTGCACATTCTGCACTTCTCTGCAGGCAACAAAATCTAACATTTAAAAAAGATAGTGGGTAGCGTTTTAAAGCTGAGCTGGCTACTCATGTCAAATCAGAACACCATTCTAATCAGTTCATCCACATAATTGCCAGGACTACATTTGCTTTACTCAGCAGTAATTCACTCGCTTTGCACACAACAGAGGGTAGGGGGAAACGGAGAGTGGATTTTGTAAAAGAAACACGTTAGGAGTTAACATTTTTTTATTGTCTAAGAAAAATGCTGAACTTACTTACCATACAGAACAGTGATCAGTGAAACCGGCATAACAAGGATCCCAACCAGCATGTCTGCTATTGCCAGAGACATTAGGAAGTAGTTGGTGGCATTCTGCAGTTTTTTCTCCAGTGACACTGCCATGATAACAAGAATGTTTCCACCAATTGTTAAGATTATTATAACGATAATAAGCAGAGCTGGCCAGTTTTTCCCCTTTCTGTCACCACAGGCTTCGTTCAGTAAGGCTTCTGGGGCGAGGGTAAGGTTACAAGAGACAGATCTGTTTGCGAATCCTGTCGGGGTTCTGTTGCTGAATGCACTGAGATTCAGCAACAAAGCTGCAGAGGAGTACGTGGTCAAATTGAGAGAGTTCCCTACTTCAGTTAAAGAACTCATTCTCTGAACCTCAGCTTTCGTGACACATCAGCAAAATCGATCACGTTTGAAATGTGTCGCCATCGTAGTTATAAGGAACATGGGTCCTGGCACCCAATGCCATGAACAGAAGTACCGAAAGCTTTCAATCACCTCGTCTCTCTCGAACAGCATTAAAAGACCACATTCACTCTGGTCCCATTCCCATTCCTAGAAAACACATACTCCAGATCGAAACTGCAACAGCTGAACCATCCCAATGATTCACATTGGTGTGTGTTCATTGCTGGTTCCTTTCAGTAACTTCTTCCAAAGACAGTTCTCTTTTAAAAATGAGGTTGTTTCCATCGTGGTCAAAGGAAAATAGTCTTTATCCCAGATTGAAACGACACATGTAAAAGCAGTCCTTAACCTCAGACTTGTTATTCATTCTTCATTAAAAAAAGCTGCTGATGTTACACCTTCGAAAGCTAAGATTATTTCCCTCTGGCTTCAGACGGATAGTTTCCCAGCAGTAAGGCTTGCAGAATGGATGTGCTTGTTTGTCAGTTAGGAAGATCAGTCTGTGGTCTGTGTATTTTCATTCATCCTCCAGTGCATTTGCTCGCTGTCTTTCTGTCAGTTGTTCTCACCTCCCATTGGCAGGGAATCAGCAATGACTGCTCAGTGTGGGTGGGCTGTACCACTAAGTATGGGACTTCCAGCAAAGCACTTTCATTAGCTTTTCTACCAGCACCCGTCTGCAGTGTTCCTCCGTCAGACACTGAAAGGATAAATAGGATATGAGCAATGCTTTTAACTACCTGAGATGATGTCATTACACTCATGCACATTAATCAAAAAGATTAATTTCCACACAGAACACTTCATTTAATGTCTGGAAGATAATATTATCACTCAGTTTGTAATTATCATACAAACTCCACAATGAATACTTTGACTTAACATCTACATTCATGTTAGAAAGATAATTGACTGTACAACTGATGGAAGGGAGCAATGGGGCTGCTTAATACAAATGTATCCAAGTTTAGCCTATTTGGATTAATTTGTAAAATTAAATCATAGTCGAGGAACAAGTTAAGGACTCACATACATGCATGTAGTTTCACACTATTCGTGACTTATGCATGCTTATAAACAATCCATGATTTACTCTCATATATAAACAGTTTATGATCTGCCCAGTAAGTGCAGTTCATGATTAACGCATGCACATAAATGTGGTAAACCACTGTTAGCTTATTGCCTGCGTGTGTGTGTGTGTGTGTGACATGCCTGGGCATGCCCCGACCGGCTCTGCCTGAGACTCCTCCCCCCCTGGTCCAGGTATAAAGGTAACTGCTCCCAACCCCCCTGCCTCAGTCTATAACCAGTTCAGCAGCATGGGTGTGCTCCAAGTCTTTTGCGAATAAAAGCCTATTTGTTCTTGCATACAAACTAGTCTTTGCTTGATTGATAGTGCATCAATACTGTCCAAGATCTACCCATACAGATAACCACAGTCCAATTGTCTACTCATACGCATTAATATAGTTCAAGATCTACTCAGACACATATATAAACACATCTACGATCTACCTAAGTTCACAAATAGAGTACCTGATTAACTCATGGACATAAACATAGTGAAAAATCTACTCATATACATAAACATTATATATATAAACAAAGCTCATGATCTAACCATATACAAAATTACAGCCCATGACCTATTCATATAGACATATATACAAATATCTATAAATACAGTCCATGATCGACTCATAAAAGTAAATAAAGCATTACCACAGTCCATGATGAACTCAAATACGTAAACGCAGTCTGTGATCTAGTCACAAGCATAAACACAGTCCGTGATCGATAATATGCATAAACACAAGTCCATGATCGACTCATACACAAAAACACAGCCAATGTTCTACTCTATACATAACCACAGTCCTTGATCTAACCATATAAAAAAAGATAGTCCATGATATACTTACATACGTATATAGTCCATGAACTATTTATAAGCATAAACAGAATCCATGATTTACTGATATGCATAACCACAGCACAGGACCAACTCATTTATATAAATAGAGTTCACGATCAACTGCATACACAACCACAGTGCTTGATCGACAGAAATACGCATTCACAATCCATGATCTACTTATATACATAAACACAGCTCATGATCTATCCATGAGCATGACCACAGTTCATGATGAACTCATATTCATAAATACAGTCCATGATTAACTGATGAAGAGAAATACAGTCTAAAATCTACTCATAAACATAAACACAGTCCTTGATGTACTCATATACATAACCACAGTCCATGATTGACTCATATAAACTAACATAGACTATGTTCTATTCATAGACATAACTACAGTTCATGTTCCACTCATATCCAAAAACACAGACCATGATCTACTCATATTCATAAACACAGTCCATGATCTACTCATATTCATGTACTATAAAAAGCAAATACCATGATCTAATCATATACACAAACACATTTCATGATCTACTCAGATACATAAAACCACAGAGCATGAGCTGCTCTAATACATGAACACAGTTCACAACTTACTCTTACACATACCAACAGTCCATGATCTGCTCGTATACTTAAATACATTCCATGAGCTACTCATACACATAAAAGCAGTTCCTGATCCATTCAATTAAATCATTAAAATCCATGATCTACTCCAAAGCATAAACAAAGTCCATGATCTACTCATATACATAACTACAATGCATGATCTACTCATATACATATCTACAATCCATGATCTACTCATATACATAACTACAATGCATGATCTATTCATATAAATAACTACAATGCATGATCTACTCATATACATATCTACAATCCATGATCTACTCATATACATATCTACAATCCATGATCTATTCATATACATAACTACAATGCATGATCTATTCATATACATAACTACAATGCATGATCTACACACGTACATGACCACAGTCCATGATTAACTTGTATACATGACCACAGCCCATGATTGCTTCTAAGCATAAACACCTTTTACTCAAATTCATAAACACAATTCATGATCTACTCATATGCAAAACCACATGATGTACTCTTATGTATTAACACAATCCATTATTTATTCATACTGATAAACATCATCCATGATATACTTATAAGCATAAAGAGTCCATGCATGATCTGCTCACGCACAACAAAAGTCCATGATTATTAGACATATCAAACCACAGTTCATGATCTACTCAGAAGCATAAACATAATCCATGATCTAATTACATGTGTAACCACAGTTCATGATCTACTATATACAAACTTATAGTCCATGATTTGCTCATGCACATAAATGCACTACTCATGCTCTACTCATAAGCATAAACAAAGTCCACGAACTACTATAAAGGAATACACTCCATGATCTCATATATATGACTCTCACCAACCTTTACTGATGCACCATAGAAAGCATTCTTTCTGGTTGTATCACAACTTGGTATGGCTCCTGCTCTGTCCAGGACCACAAGAAACTGCAAAGGGTCGTGAAGGGCCATCACACAAACCAGCCTCCCATCCATTGACTCTGTCTACATTTCCTGCTGCCTTGGAAAAACAGCCAGCATAATCAAGGACCCCACATACCCCACACATTCACTCTTCCCTTCTTCCGTCGGGAAAAAGGTACAAAAGTTTGAGGACACGTACCAACTGATTCAAGAACAGCTTCTTCCCTACTGCCATCAAACTTTTGAATGGACCTACCACGTATTAAGTTGATCTTTCTCTACACCCTACCTTTCGTTCTCTATGTACGGTATGCTTTGTATGTATAGACGCAAGAAACAATATTTTTCGCTGTATACTAATACATGTGACAATAATAAATCAAATCAAATATATATGTAAAACCACAGAGCATAAAGTACTCTAATACACGAACAGTCCACAATGAGCTCATATAAAAAACCACCGTCCATGATCTACTCATATACATAAACACAGTCCATGATCTACTCATACACATAACAACAATCCACGATGTATTAAAAACAAAGCCAAAATCCATGATCTAATGACATACATATGCGCATTCCATGATCTATTCATGTAAAGGAATGCAATCCATGATCTACTCACATATATAACCACAGACTGTGATCTACTGTAATACATAAACACAGCCCATGATCTACTCATGTATATAAGCACAGTTCATGATCCGCTCATTAACATAAACACACACACTACTCACAAAAAGGAATACAGTTCATGACCTACTTTGAGTTTTTTGAAGGGGTTTTATGAAGGGGAAACCAAGAAGGTAGATGAGGGAAGTGCAGTTGATGTTGTCTACATGGACTTTAACAAGACCTTTGACAAGGTATCGCATGGTAGGTTGTTGCACAAGGTTAAATCTCACGGGATCCAGGGTGAGGTAGCTAAATGGATACAAAATTGGCTTGATGACAGAACAGGGTGGTTGTAAAAGGTTGTTTTTCAAACTGGAGGCCTGTGACCAGCGATGTGCCTCAGGGATCGGTGCTGAGTCCACTGTTATTTGTCATTTATATTAATGATTTGGATGAGAATATAGGAGGCATGGTTAGTAAGTTTGCAGATGACACCATAGTGGATAGGGAAGAAGGTTATCTCGGATTACAACGGGATCTCGATCAATTGGGCCAGTGGGCTGACGAATGGCAGATGGAGTTTAATTTAGATAAATGTGAGGTGATGCATTTTGGTAGATTGAACCAGGGCAGGACTTACTCAGTTTATCGTAGGGCATTGGGGAGAGTTACAGAACAAAGAGATCTAGGGGTACAGGTTCATAGCTCATTGAAAGTGGAGTTACAGGTGGACAGAGTGGTGAAGAAGGCATTAAGCATGCTTGGTCAGAATATTGAATACAGGAGTTGGGAGGTCTTGTTGAAGTTGTACAAGACATTGGTAAGGCCATACTTGGAATACTGTATACAGTTCTGGTCACCCTATTATAGAAAGGATATTATTAAATTAGAAAGAATGCAGAAAAGATTTACTAGGATGCTACCGGTACTTGATGGTTTGAGTTATAAGAAGAGGCTGGATAGACTGGGACTTTTTTCTCTGGAGCGTAGGAGGCTGAGGGGTGATCTTATAGAGGTCTATAAAATAATGAGGGACATAGATCAACTAGATAGTCAATATCTTTTCCCAAAGGTAGGGGCGTCTAAAACTAGAGGGCGTAAGTTTAAGGTGAGAGGGGAGAGATACAAAAGGGTCCAGAGGTGCAATTTTTTCACACAGAGGGTGGTGAGTATCTGGAACAAGCTGCCAGAGGTAGTAGTAGAGGCAGGTACAATTTTGTCTTTTAAAAAGCGTTTAGACAGTTACATGGGTAAGATGGGTATAGAGGGATATGGGCCAAATGCAAGCAATTGGGACTAGCTTAGGGGTTTAAAAAAAGGGCAATGTGGTCAAGTTGGGCCGAAGGGCCTGTTTCCATGCTGTAAACCTCTATCACTCTACTCCGAAGCATAAACAAAGACCATGATCTACACATATACATAACCACTGTCCATGATCTACTAAAAATATAATCACAGTTCATAATCGATTCATAAGCTGAAACATCATCCATAATCTACTTACATTGATAAATGCAGTCTATAATCTACTCATAAGCATGAACACAGTTCATGATCTACTCATAAATAACCACAGGCATGCTCTAATATATACAAAACCTGAGACCATAATTTACTCTCACACATAAACTCAGTGCAAGATCTACTTTTATACAGACCAGATTCATTGATCTACTTATATACATAGCTATAGCCCATGATCTACTCATATACATATAAGCCATCCTTGATATGATTATATACATAGTAACAGTCCACCATCTACTCATATATGAAAACAAAATCCATGATCTACACATATATATAATATATTTATATATATATATATATATATATATATATATATAAAAGAGTCCATGATTTGGGAGGTATGCATAATCACAGACCATGCTCTACTCATACATATCCATAGTCTATGATCTACTCAACCATAAACCCAGTCTATAATCGACTATACGTAACCACAGTACATGATCTAGTCAAACACATAAACATAGTTCATGATCTACTTATTTTCAAAACACAGTCCATGATCTACCCTGAAGAATAAACACAGAACATGATTGATTCATATACATAACTACAGCCCATGATCCACTCATATACATAACCACAGTCTGTGATCTACACATATACCTAACGAAGTCCATGATCTATATATATGTAAAAACAATCCATGATTTACTCATATGCATAAACACAGTGCATGATTTACTCATATACATAACCACAGTCCATAACCTACTCATCTACATAAACAGAATCCATGATTAACTCATATACATTCCGACAGTCCAAGATCTTCTACATACATAAATACAGACCATTATCTATTTCAAAGCATAAACTGGGTTCATGGTCCACTCATAAGTGGAACCACAGTCCATAATCTACTCAATTACAGAAAATCAGTCTATGATCTACTCATATCCAAAAGCACAGTCCAAGACCTGCTCATATACGTAACCACAGGCCATGATCTATTTATAAACATGAACACAGGCCATGATTTACTCATATGCCTAACCACCAACTATGATCAACTCATATACATAAACACAGTCCATGATCTACTGTTATACAAGAACACAGTTCATGATCTACAATACACATAACTACATATACTCACACACATACATACTCCATGATCTACTCTTCCAAAATCAGACCATGATCTACTATACACATAAACACAGTCTATCATCAACTCATAAGCATAACCACAGTGCGTGCTCTACTGTATACATAACCACAGTCCATCATCCACTTATATACATAAACACAGTTCAGGATCTACTCATGAGCATTAACACAGCCAATGATGAACTCATGTACAGAAATACAGTCCAATATCTACTCAGAAAAATAAACATAGTCAATATCAACTTGTATACATCATCACAGTACATGATCTGGTAGAACCAGAGTCCATGCTCTACTCATAAGCATAAACAAGGCCATGATTAATTCATATAAGTAACCACCATCCATGATCATAACCACAGTCCATCATCGACTCATTTACATAAACACAGTCCCTCATCTACTCATATACAAAAACACAGTCTATGATTGACATAAATACATAACCGCAGTCCATGATCTGAAGCATAGGCACAGTCCATTATATATTCACAATCATAAACACAGTCCATGATCTACTCAAAAGTATTAACACAGCTCATGATCTACACATATACATAAACACAGTCCATGAACAACCTTGAAGCATAAACACAGTCCATGATCTACACAAATACATAAACACAATCCATGATCTACCCATATGCATAAATACAGTCCGTGGACTGGTATAAACATAAAGCAGTCCACACTAAACTCATAAGCTTAACCATAGCCCATGAGTAACTCATACATAATTACAGTCCATGATCTATTTGTATACATAATCACAGTCCATGACTAACTCATATATATATAAGCACCGTCCATGATCAATTCATATACATAAACACCATCCAGGACGTATTCATATTTAAATACTCAATCCATAATATACTCATATACGTAACCACAGTCCATGATCTACTGACATACTGACACACAGTCTATGATCTGCTCATATACATAAACACATTCCATGATCTATTCCTAAGCATAAAAAGGCCATGATTAACTTATTTACATCATCACAATTCATAACCTACTCATATGCCTCCCATTCATTGACACTGTCTACACTTTCCGTTGTCTCGGAAAAGCAGCCAGCATAATTAAGGACCACACGCACCCAGAACATTCTCTCTTCCACCTTCTTCCGTCGGGAAAAAGATACAAGAGTCTGAGGACACGTACCAACCAACTCAACCATAGTCCATGATCTATTAATATATTTAAACACAGTCCATGATCACTACATACTCATAAACCTTGTCCATGATCTATTTATAAACATAAACACTGTCCATGATTAATTCATATACATAACCATAATCCACAGCCTACTCATATACAAAACCACAGTCCACTATCTACTCATATACATAAACACAGGTCATTATCAACTCATAATCATTATAACAATACATGGTCTACTATACACATACCCACAGTCCATGATCAACTATACACATAAACACAGTCTATGGTCTACTTTACACATAACCACAGTCTATGATCAACTCATCTACATAAATGCAATCCATGATCTACTCATAAACATAACTATAGTCCATGATTTACAATATACACACCCAGAGTTCATGATCAACTATATAAACAAACATAGTCCATGATCTACTCATATACATAAACACATTCCATTAGCCACTCACATACATAACCACAGTTCATGATCTACATAAACACAGACCATTATCTACTCATGAACATAACCATAGACCATGAGCTACTTAAATACATAAACATACTCCATGATCCTATATATACAAAACCACAGCCAATGACCTGCTCATATACATTTGCACAGTCTACTCCAAATATAGTCCATCTAGATCTAGTCCATCGCTCAAACCAACCTCCCATTCATTGACACTGTCTACACTTCCCACTGTCTCGGAAAAGCAGCCAGCATAATTAAGGACCCCACACACCCAGGACATACTCTTTTCCACCTTCTTCCATCGGGAAAAAGATACAAAAGTCTGAGGACATGTACCAACCGACTCAAGAAAAGCTTCTTCCCTCATCAGACTTTTGAATGGATCTACTTTGCATTAAGTTGATCTTTCTCTACACCCGAGCTATGACTGTAACACTACATTCTATACTCCTTTCCTTCTCTATGAATGGTATGCTTTGTATAGTGCGCAAGAAACAATACTTTACATTGTATGCTAATAGATGTGACAATAATAAATCAAATCAAAAATCAAAAAAGCATAAACACAATCTATTATCTATTCATAAGCATAAATACATTCCATGATCTGCTCATATACATAACTACGGATCATGATGTATACACATATACATAAACACAGCTGACAATCTATTCATTAACATATAATAGACCATGACCTACCCATATGCATAAACACAACCCATGATTAACTCACATACATAACCACAGTCCATGCTCTGGTGTATACATGAACATAGTCCATGATCAACTCATATACACAAACACAGTCCATGAACTACTGTATACATGATCACATTGCAGGATTGACCAGATCCATAACTACAGTCCATTATCTCCTGTTTATCAATATAATCTATGACCTACTCATGCACAAAAACATAGTCCATGATCTACTCATTTACATAAATGCAGTCCATAATCTGCTCAGATTATGTCCTCTTGCACTGAATTTCTCCAAAGGGATTATTTGATTTGTTTCAATCTTAGTGAACTGGTGTCTAATTTTTACACCTTGATCAGATCTGATCAGATCTCAAAATAACCGGCTAAATCAAGGAAATACAGGCCAGATTTATGAAAGCTGCCCTCACCTTTGAACCCTTTAAGCCCAAGTATCTAGTGACTCTGCACAGCACCCCATTCAAGGCCAATCTTTCCTGAGGTTTTGGGGGGAATCAGACCTGAATTTTTCATAGTGTCAGACTGAAAACTGGCGTGAAGCATTCTAGTTACACAGACCAGTTTTCTCTCCAGATCTTCTGCCTCTTAGACTATGCTGACACTCTGGTAGGGCGGGGCCAGCAAGACCCACTCCACTGAGATCAGGCACCATCTTTAAAGGGCACCCCTATCAGAACAAAAAATAAACTCCTCCCCACCATACATAAATGACACTTGCAGTGCCAACCTGTGCCTGGCGACAGAACCAGGGCACAGGTTGGGCAGCAATTTCTGATTTGGTTTACCATACCAATGAATCTCTGGGGCCCAATCAGCCTAGGTATGTCCTTCTCTTCCCAGGGGCTATACTTACCTCCATGCCCCCAGAGGCATCCCCTCAACTGTTTCTCTTTTTGGCCAAACCTATTGTGAACTTCGCTGACGTGACGTCAAATCAGCAAGCTATGAATACTTAGTGGGGAGGGGGGAGGCTGTTAGTAATATTTAAATGAATGAAAATCCATTTAAATGAGATGTCCACCTTTTGTGGACATGAACTTTGTGACATCAACAGCGATGGGTGGGAAAAATCGTGAAATGCGATCTCTCCGGATTTCCTGCCTGTGCTGCCTTTCTCTCTGATGGTGAATATGGGCTGAAAATCCACCCCCTTGGTGTCCAAACCTGAATGCAAACCTTAGATTCAGGCATACGTACGCACAGTTTACATGCTGTTTAAAAGATTATTTTATACAGTGTTAGCAAATTAAGCAGCAAAGACACAAATGTTAAACAATAAACTTTCTTCTTTTAATAAAGCTGTGAGGCTGTCAAACGAAGGCTTGTAATTTGCATGTAAAGATATTTGTGGGGTGGGATGGTGTGTGCAGGGTTTTATTGCTAAATGGTACCTACTTTGTGGAGGCTGCAGATGTGACACTGCTAGCATGAGTTGGCCGGGTGAGTTGTGATACAGTGTTGTGATAGTTTAGTGACAGTACAAGGAAAGCGTTGTGGGAGGCAGTGGCTGATTCTGTGTGTATTATACCTTGATTTCCATGTGTAGCCCAAGTATTGTATTTGACAAATATTCTAGTGTGCTCAGCTGGAGGGAATCTATGTGTGACTTCATGGTCTCAGGGATAGGCCATTTAGACTCTCAAGCCTTTTCTGTACCATTCACTTAAATCATGGCTGACCTGTGATCTAACCCCATATTCTTTAATATTTATTAATTTCAGATTTAAAATTAACAATCGGTCTAACATCAATTGCAAAAGCATAGAAGTGTTTCCTAATTTCACTTCTGAAAGGTCTGCCTTTATTTTTTAGATTATGGTTCCAGTCTTAAACTGGACAACCAGTGGAAATAGCTTCTTATTATCCACACTATCTGTTCCCTTAATATTTCCAAAACTTTATTCAAATCACCCCTTAATCTTCTAAACTCTGGGGCATACAAATATAGTTAATTCCTTTTCAATTTATTCCTTTATTCTCATTTGCCTAAATTGAAATCCATTTGCTACACTTGCCCATTCACTTCATTTGTCGACAGCTCTCAGTAATTTTCTGCTTCCCCGCAATGCTTACATTTTGCCTACTTTTGTGTCATCGGCAAAATTAGATATGTGGTTTTCTATCCCATCATTTAAGTTGTTAATAAATATAGTAAATAGTTGACGTCAACACAGATCCTTGTAGGACACCACTAGCCACAATTCAATTAGAGTACCTTCCCACTATCCCTATTCTCTGTCACTGGCCATTTGGCTAATGTGTTAACCAGGTCAATAATTTTCTTTCATATCCATTACCTTTAACTTTAGCTGAGATTCTCTTATGAGGGACTTTATCAAATGTCTTCTGGAAGTCTATATAAATAATATCCATATCCCTGACCACTACTTTAGTGACCCTTCAAAAGTTTCTATTAGATTCATCAGGAATGATTTACTCGTTATAAAAAATCCACACTTGCTCTCTGTGAACAGCTGAAAATTGTCAACCCTAGCCCTAATTCTATCTTTAATTGTAGACTAGCAATTTCCTGAAATGGATGTTCAGCTAACTGGTCTGTAATTCCCTGGTTTTTGTCCCTCACCTTTCTCAAATAGTGGAGTGGTAGGCACAATTTACAAATATAAAGGAACAGTTCCTTGAGGGAACGCTGGAAAATTATAGTTAGAGCAGCTGTAATGTTCTCACCTACTTCCTTTAAAAACCTAAAATAAAGGCCATGTAGTTCTGGGATCCACAATGCCATTATTTTCTTCTTTATTGTTATTTTGCTTGTATTAGTTTTGGTGAATCCTTGTCCCAGATTCAATGATGACTCTTAAGTGACGCTAAACTGTTGTCTGTTGTAATACAGCAATGATGTGGAGATGCCGGCATTGGACTGGGGTAAACACAGTAAGAAGTTTAACAACACCAGGTTAAAGTCCAACAGGTTTATTTGATAGCAAAAGCCACACAAGCTTTCGGACCTCCAAGCCCCCTCTTCAGGTGAGTGGGAATTCTGTTCACAAACAGGGCATATAAAGACACAGACTCAATTTACATGAATAATGGTTGGAATGCGAATACTTACAGCTAATCAAGTCTTTAAGATACAAACAACATGAGTGGAGAGAGCATCAAGACAGGGTAAAAAGATGTATATTGTCTCCAGACAAGACAGCCAGTGAAACTCTGCAGGTCCAGGCAGGCTGTGGGGGTTACAAATAGTGTGACATGAACCCAATATCCTGGTTGTGGCCGTCCTCGTGTGTGCGGAACTTGGCTATCAGTTTCTGCTCAGCGACTCTGCGCTGTCGTGTGTCGTGAAGGCCGCCTTGGAGAACGCTTACCCGAATATCAGAGGCCGAATGCCTGTGACCGCTGAAGTGCTCCCCAACAGGAAGAGAACAGTCTTGCCTGGTGATTGTCGAGCGGTGTTCATTCATCCATTGTCGCAGCGTCTGCATAGTTTCCCCAATGTACCATGCCTCGGGACATCCTTTCCTGCAGCGTATCAGGTAGACAATGTTGGCCGAGTTGCAAGAGTATGTACCGTGTACTGGTGGATGGCGTTCTCACGTGAGATGATGGCATCTGTGTCGATGATCCGGCACGTCTTGCAGAGGTTGCTGTGGCAGGGTTGTGTGGTGTCGTGGTCACTGTTCTCCTGAAGGCTGGGTAGTTTGCTGCGGACAATGGTCTGTTTGAGGTTGTGCGGTTGTTTGAAGGCAAGAAGTGGGGGTGTGGGGATGGCCTTGGCGAGATGTTTGTCTTCATCAATGACATGTTGAAGGCTCCGGAGGAGATGCCGTAGCTTCTCCGCTCCGGGGAAGTACTGGACGACGAAGCTGAAAGATGAGCAGAAACTGATAGCCAAGTTCCGCACACACGAGGACAGCCTCAACCGGGATATTGGGTTCATGTCACACTATTTGTAACCCCCACAGCCTGCCTGGACCTGCAGAGTTTCACTGGCTGTCTTGTCTGGAGACAATACACATCTTTTTAGCCTGTCTTGATGCTCTCTCCACTCACGTTGTTTGTATCTTAACGGTAGCACAGTGGTTAGCACTGCTGCTTCACAGCTCCAGGGTCCCGAGTTCGATTCCCGGCTTGGGTCACTGTCTGTGTGGAGTTTGCACATTCTCCTCGTGTTTGCGTGGGTTTCCTCCGGGTGCTCCGGTTTCCTCCCACAGTCCAAAGATGTGCGGGTTAGGTTAATTGGCCAGGTTAAAAAAAAAAATTGCCCCTGAGATGTGTAGGTTAGAGGGATTAGCGGGTAAATATGTGGGGGTAGGGCCTGGGTGGGATTGTGGTCGGTGCAGACTCGATGGGCCGAATGGCCTCCTTCTGCACTGTAGGGTTTCTATGATTCTATGATTTCTATGACTTGATTAGCTGTAATGTATTCGCATTCCAACCATTATTCATGTAAATTGAGTCTGTGTCTTTATATGCCCTGTTTGTGAACAGAATTCCCACTCACCTGAAGAAGGGGCTTGGAGCTCCAAAAGCTTGTGTGGCAAATAAACCTGTTGGACTTTAACCTGGTGCTGTTAAACTTCTTACTGTGTAATACAGCAAGCCATCGGTTGTGCCAAACCACACAGTCACTTTATCAGTGACATTCACATCCTTAGGATTATATTTTTGAAAGAATTTAACTATCAAGTGTGGCCTTTTACATTATTGTAACATATCATTTAGAAATAGAAATCATAGAAATCATACAGTACAGAAAGAGGCCATTCGGCCCATCGAGTCTGCACCGACCACAATCCCACCCAGGCCCTACCCCCATATCCCTACATATTTTACCCACTAATCCCTCTAACCTATGCATCTCAGGACACTAAGGGGCAATTTTTTAGCATAGCCAATCAACCTAACCAACCTAATTTGAAAGTCAATCTTCAATTCGGAAAACCCTCCAAATCTGAATCCAATCCCAATTGTGGCATTCAAAACTAGTGAAGAGTTAAGAAGAGATAATGACCAACTGCGCAAACACATGGCTAGGAAAGTAAAAGCAAGAAGATCATTTTTAAAATGAAGCCAAGTCTGAAAGTGCAATCACCATCTTATGTATTGTAGGTATAATGCCATCACAATGATTAGAGACTTGGGGCCAAAACTGGAAGTTGTTATTGCTGTCTTACATCTTGCTGTGATAAATCTCATACCATTCCTGCAGTCATCCTGTACAAGACATGCTTGAAGTAACATAATTATAGATTAGGGGCACTTAATAACAACTAGATCCTTTGCAAAATAGAGTCTCAGCCTTACAGTTTTCAATGATTGGGATTGGAGTGACGTTAGAATGAACAGTTTTTGGTATTGATACAGAAAGGAAGATAAGATTTCGCCACTTTTAAAGGCTAAAATGAACAGCGTTTTTTCAGCAGAAATGTCATATCCCAGATGGCTATTTAAACTGTATTCCATAGGCTAGATAAATAGAGTTTTTATACTTGGGTGAACATGCTGTTGTGTGCAGGGAGCATGTAAATTGAAACAGTGAGCCAGTACATTTGGCATGGTGGTGTAGTAATAATGTTATGGGCTAGTAATCCAGAGACCCAGGTTAATGCCTGAGGCAAGGTGGGGGTGGGGAGATGCATAGATTCAATTCTACCGCAGCAGCTGATAGAATTTAAATTCAATTGATTAATAAATCTGGAATTAAAACCAATGGTGACCATTATAATGAAGGACCCCATGCACCCCGGACATTCTCTCTTCCACCTTCTTCCGTCGGGAAAAAGATACAAAAGTCTGAGGTCACGTACCAACCAACTCAAGAACGGCTTCTTCCCTGCTGCTGTCAAAGACTTTTGAATGGACTTACCTTGCATTAAGTTGCTCTTTCTCTACACCCTAGCTATGACTGTAACACTACATTCTGCACTCTCTCATTTCCTTCTCTATGAATGGTATGCTTTGTCTGTATAGCGGAAAGAAACAATACTTTTCACTGTATGTTAATACATGTGACAATAATAAATCAAATCAAATCAAATCATGAAATAATCGGACTGTTGTAATAACCCCCCTGGTTCAATCATGTCCTTTAAGGATCAAAGAAAATCTGTAGTCTTTATCTGGTCTGGCCTACATCTGACTCCAAAACTGCCCTCCGAAAAGGTTTAGAAGTCATTCCAAATTATACCTTACAACTAATGTACTGGACACATCCATCACCAACGGCATAGATGGCAGCACAGTGGTAGACAGTCAGCAAGGAGTTGCCCTGGTCATCCTCAACACTGACACTGGACCCCATGAAGTCTCACGGCATCAGGTCAAACGCAGGCAAGGAACCCTCCTGCTAGTTAACACATACTCAACTGGCGAATCAGTCCTCCTCCATATTGAATACCATCTGGAAGAAGCACTGGGAGTGACAAGAACACAGAATGCACTCTACATGGGAGATTTCAAAGCCCATCACCAAGAGTGGTTCAGTAGCACCACTACTGACCAAGTCCTAAAGGACATATCTGCCTAATTCTGTGGCTCGTAAAGAGGAAAGAAACAAGAGAGAAAATCCTACTCAATCTCATCCTCATCAATCTACTTGTTACAAATGCACCTATCCTTTATAGTATTGGTAGCAGTGACCATTGTACTGTTCTTGTTGAGACAGAGTCCCAAATTCTCACTAAGGATATTGTCCATCGTGTTGTGTGGCATCACCACCATGTTAATTAGGATAGATTCATAAAAACCTAATAGCTCATATCTGGACATCCATGAGGTACTGAGGGCCACCAGCAGCAGCTAAATTGTGTCCAACCATAATATGTAACCTCATAGCCAAATATCCCCCCACTCTACCATTACTATCAAGGGGCCAACCTGGTTCATTGAGGAGTTTAGAAGAGCATGCCAGGAACTGCAACAGGCATACCTAAAAATTAGATGCCATGTGATGAAATTAGATGCAGAACATGCAAAATAGTGGAAATAGCATGTGCTAAATGATCGTAAAATCAAAGGATCAGATCTAAACTCTGCAGTCTTGCCACATCCAATCGTGAATGATGGTGGACAATTAACAGCAGATAAAGACTCCACAAATTTCCCCATAGTCTGAGCAAAAACAAGGTTGAAGCACTTGCAACGATCTTCAGCCAGAGAGGAGTGGATGGTCCACCTTGGACTCCTCTGGAGATTTCCAGCATCACAGATGCCAGTCTTTGGCCAATTTGATTTACTCCACATGATCCCAAGAAAGAAATCCAATCTTGCCAATTAACACCTCATCAATCTACTCTCAATTATCAGCAAAATGATGGAAGGTGCCATTAACAGTGCGATCAAGCAGCACTTACTCTGGAGTAACCTGCTCACTGACACTCAGTTTGGGTTCCAACAGCCTAAGGCCACTCAGCCCCTGACCTCAATACCGCCTTGGTTCAAACATGGACACAAGTGCTGAACTCCAGGGATGGGGTGAAAGTGACTGTCCTTGACATCATGACAGCATTTGACTGAGTGTGCCATTAAGGAGCATGAGTGAAATTGAACTTGATGGGAATCAGGGGAATCTGGCGGAGTCAGAGCTGGCACAGAGGAAGATGGTTTTATTTGTTGGAGGTCAATCATCTCAGTTCCAGGACATCACTGCAGGAGTTCCTCAGGGTAGTGTCCTAGGCCCAACCATTTTCAGCTGTTTCAACAATGACCTTCTCTCCTTCATAATACCCAAAGCGGCGTTGTTTGCTGATGATGGCACAACGTTCAGCAGCAGTTGCAACTCCTCAGATTCGGAAACAGTCTATGACCAAATGCAGCAAGACCTGGACAATATTGAGATTTGGGCAAGAAGTGGCAAGTTACATTCGTACCACACAAGTGCCAGCCAATGGCCATCTTCAACAAGAGAATCCAACCATTTCCCCTTGACACTCAATGGCGTTACCATCGCTGAATCCCCCACTTTCAACATTCTGCGATTACCATTGACCAGAAACTGAACTGGAATGGCCATATAAATACGGTTATTACAGCAGGTCAGAGGCTGGGAAATCTGCAGTGAGTAACTCACCTCCCAATTCCCCAAAGCCTGTCCACCATTTACAAGGCGCAATTGAAGAGTGTGGTACTTTATTTCCCACTTGCCTGGATGAGCCCAGCTCCAGCAATATTCAGGAAAATCCACACCATCCAGCACAAAACAGCCCCCTTGAAATAGAAGCATCCACCCACCTTAAACATTCACTCCCTCTCTCCACCACCAGTGCACAGTGGCAGCAGAGTGTATTAAATGCAAGGTGCAAAGCAGCAACTCAACAAACCTCTCTTGACAGCACCTTTGAAACCCATGACCTCCAGAAGGACCATGGAAGCAGATGCATAGGATCACCACCAAATCCTAACACTGTCCTGACTTGGAAATATATTGTTATTCCTTCACTGTTGCCAGGCCAAAAACCTGGAATGCTCTTTCTAACAGCACTCTGGGTGTACCTACATCACATGGACTGCAGTAGTTCAAGAAGGCAGCTCACCATCACCTTCTAAATGGCAATTAGGAATTGGCATAAAATTTTGGTCTTGTCAGCAGTTTGAAAGAATAAAAAAACAATATGACTTGTCACTTATCAGCACGAGACTGGACATTGGGTCTTGCTGCATGTGGGCATGGTTACTTCATGAACAGAAATATTCAAACAGCAACAATGGGGGAATGTAACTGTAATAGTTATAATCCAAACGCCTGGACTAATAATTCCAGAGAATGCAGGTTAAATATCACCATAGCAGTTTGAGAATTTGAATTCTGTTTAAATACAAGCTGAAAACAAAATAAACCTGGCATCGGAAACAGCGTACAATCTTTTGCGAAGGTCTTTTAGGTAAGGAAACTTGCTACCTTTACTTTGCTTGGCTTATATGGGATCTCAGCCTCCCTACAGCCTCTTAATTGCCCTCGGAAGTGGCCAAACATGGCACTGAATTGAAGAAGGACCACCGCCACCTTCTCAGGACGACTGGTGATCAGTAATAAATGCCAACTTTGCCAGAAATGCCCACATCTTGAAAAATATTTATTTTTTAATTGTATCTTGTTGGAGCTTCGAATGAGAACAGAAACTGATGGCACCAGCTTTTACTGTGAAAGGATTGAAGAAATTCAGGCAGTTTATATTTGTGTGAGGGGGCAGAAGTCTTTTATCATCTTCATCAGGTTTGCGTCATGCACAGACGGTATAATGATGTGCCTTGATGCACTTCACCTCAACATGCCAAGGCTTTGTCACAAAGTTTATCCACATTTTTTTTCAATTCAACTAACATTATTGGCCTCTAAAGCAAATTGAGTCCTCAGTGTGTCAAAAAAATAATAATTCTGTTCCCTTCAAGTGAACGACACATGCTCTCTAATGCTTCGGAGGAAAATATTATGAATACCTGCTACAGAAACATTCCTACTTGGCGAAGGCACCATTTGCTTTTGGTTGGGATAACACATGAGCAAATATTGTTCTCAGAATTTTAATTAAGTTTTGACCTTAAAATTGTTTGAGAGTGCATAGAGTACATGGGATAAAACACAAAAAACTTTTAACTGCAATACCAGTGAAGATATTGTAATAATTCAGCCATCCATTTAAAATGATACAATGCCTTTCTGCAAATGAAATTTTCCAAATGGTACAATTTGATTTTGTTTCCATTAGTCAGCCAGTCTGATTTGGGATATTTAGTTGAGGTCAGCCTTGTCCATTGGAATCAGAGTCACCTTGCAATTGATGCAATTACCAGTAGTCACAGTACTAGGGAAAAGCTGCCTGGCATGCTACCGTAAGAAGTCTCACAACACCAGGTTAAAGTCCAACAGGTTTATTTGGTAGCAAATACCATAAGCTTTCGGAGCAATGCTCCTTCGTCAGATGGAGTGGTCTCTGTTCTCAAACAGTGCACAGACACAGAAATCAAATTACAGAATACTGATTAGAATGCAAATCTCTACAGCCAGCCATTTAAGCCAGCCTGTTGGCATGCTACCAACAGGACTGGGAATGGTGAGAGGTGTTTAACAGGTTGTTGATCTGACCATCTCTAGTTTTACATTATTGGGCAAAATCAAAATTATTCCCAAAGAATGATCAATAACTCGAATGGCCTGCTGACGTTAGAGAGCTGAAGGAAGAATAGGAGGATTTTATTTCCATCTGTCCATTAGAATCTGGGCTGAATGGGAATTAAAACTAAGTGGCTCTTTCCCCTGCTTCAATTAACATCTCCATGGTGAGTATTAGACCAGGCAGTTGAGGCATGTCCCTGATTCGTGAATATATGCAAATCAGGGTCTCGTCTCTCTGATGAGACATGATGTAAAGTTAATGGCTGGCTGAATGGATTGCTCACCCTAGTCACGGAACCAGAGATCTGATCTTTGCTCTTCTTGCCACTCACGGTACCCTGCCAAACTATTCCCTCCCACACCGTTCCCCACACAGCGACTTACCTTATGACGAGTAGCTGGTAGTTTGGCGTCTATTTAAGGCAGGTAACTGGCCAGTGAGATGTTATTGACACCTGGCCATTATAATCTGTCAGCCCCCATTTGGAGACACTCACCCTTCACTAATGGTTTTGCCTAGGAGTTAAAATCCACACTAAATTGACATGAGACGCTATTGGATGCAGTGAAAGGGATTGGGGTCGGACTGTAGGTTTCCATAGGTTTCCTCCCTCAAATCTACTTACCTTTGTCAAGTTAAATCCAAAAGGTTCAGATTATTGGCACAACGGGGCGGCACGGTAGCACAGTGGTTAGCACTGCTGCTTCACAGCTCCAGGGACCTGGGTTCGATTCCCGACTTGGGTCACTGTCTGTGTGGAGTTTGCATATTCTCCTCGTGTCTGCGTGGGTTTCCTCCAGGTGCTCCGGTTTCCTCCCACAGTCCAAAGATGCGGGTTAGGTTGATTGGCCATGCTAAAAAAAATTGCCCTGAGATGCGTAGGTTAGAGGGATTAGTGGGTAAAATATGTAGGGATATGGGGTAGGGCCTGGGTGGGATTGTGGTCGGTGCAGACTCGATGGGCCGAATGGCCTCTTTCTGTACTGTAGGGTTTCTATGAACGTTGGCAAATTTCCTCCACTAGTGTCTTTAATGTTCCCAACATCCTCAAGTTGCTTTTACATGCATGAAAATCTCCCTGGCTTTGTAATCTTTAGACTTGTAGCACACCACCTTTGTGAAACAGAAGGTCTTTAAATCTGCTTTGAACCTTTATTCGGGATAGATTCCTTCTTCCTGGATGTAAGAGGTACAGCACAATGTTTCATCCTCAATCTTTAACACTGCAGCAACATGTCAGCTTCAACACTTTCGAAATAAAAATACAGTGGCATCATCTCCATTTCAATTTACTCAAATATTCAAAATTGTTGGAGTCTTAAATTTGTCACTTATTAATAGTGTAACAATAAAATACGACTAACGCTTGGTTTTTGTACTGTAATATGTTGGAGCTAGGGTGTGTGAGCTGATGATTTAGAAAATGTAGCTGGCACAAGGAATATAAATTTTGTGGACCTTCTAGTCCTCTAATTGCCAAAATAGATAAAAGACATGTGTCTAAACATATGAAATAGGAGCAGAAGTAGGCCATTCAGCTCCTCAAGCCTGCTCCACCATGCAATAAGATCATGGCTGATGGTTTGTGTTTCGAGTTCTGTATTTTCATCTAACTCAATAACTTTTGATTCCCTTGCCTAACAAGAATCTATCTACCTCTGCCTTAAAAAATTCAATGGCCCGCTTCCACCACCTTCTGAGGCAGAAAGTCCCAAAGTTGTATAACCCTCTGACAGAATGAAATTCTCCTCATCTCTGTCCTAAAAGGGTGACCCCGAATTTTAAAACAGTGCCCCTTAATTCTGGACTCACCCACAAGAGGAAACATTCAGAGTAAAATAAATAAAAATAGAATGAAATAAAAGTGTTATGACGACCATGAAGGCCACAGGGGATCATCAATAGATCTACCCATGGAGTAAGAGTTGCCTTGTTGAGCTCGTGGAGGCTCGCACAATGGGAAGCCGTCTGTGGGGTATTTAAACTTGTATCTTTACCCAGGCCGGCTTTGTAGGTACCGAGGTGAAGACTAATTGACTGTACACCGTGGGAGTGGCCTTTTCCTTTGGTTCACAATAAAGGGCGCTGGTGATGGTGATGTTGGGCTGAATTACTACATCGCTGGCGAGGAGAAAAATTCCTCCATCTTTCCCTCTGGACAACATCTGAACGTCAAGAATCTCTCTGGTAAGAAAAAGCCACTATGCCTCTTTTCAAGAAATCCAAGCCGTATGACACCATTGGGGAAGACTGGGCCCAAACACTGAGCGCATGCACCACTTCCTCCATGCTAATAACATTTGAAGGAGACAAAAAGCAGAAAGTGATATTGCTAACAGCATGCAAGGCCTAAGAAATCTGACCTATCCAAATGCTGCTGACTCAAATACTTTTAATAAGCTGGTAGACCCGACAAAAAACCACTACGACCTTAAGCCCCTGGTAATTCTCCAGAGATATCACTTCAACATGACTGGGAGAACTCCTGGGGAATCATGTCACTGCGTTCTTGGCTAGGCTGTGGAAAATAGTTGAACATTGCCAATTTGGACCGTCTCTTAATGAAATGTTGCGGGACGGATTGGTACGTGGCATAAATTACCTAACCATCCAAAAGAAGCTGTTGGCAAAATACAGTTTGGACTTAAAAAAAGCTGTTGAGCTAGCCTTGTCACTTGCGAACAGAAAAAGGGGTTCAGGAACTACAAAGGGCATCAGGAGGCAATGTCTTCCAATTAGGGGGAGGGTCCTCATGCAACCAATCCTTAATGCAGAGTGCTTGTGTCAATCAGATATTAAAGGGCCCAATTTGATATAGGAACCCTCATGTCACCACCACACACTCAAGGAACAGCACTGCCAACTCCAACGGTATCAAAGAACATATACTAGAAAGGTATAGTTGCCAGATGACAGATTATTGCACGCACTTTCAAAGGACACAATGTATAAGGGACAATCATGCAGGGCAATAGCCTCAGTGTGGAACCATGCTAGAAGGGAGCATTGCTTGGATATATGGCTTTAACACCAAGGGGTTGTTTCACCAGTCAGGAAGCCTCCCTCAGCAAAATGATCCTATAAACCATAGACTTTAAATTAGGTCAGGGAAAAGTTGGAGAAATGAATGATTACCTTCTCATTTTAGTCCTTCCCTTCCTCTATCTCTCTCCTCATCCACCTCACCTCCAGCTGCATGGGCTGAGGAGGGTGATCTGCCTCACAGCAGGAGACCCAAAGCAGGCCAGGGTCCTCCCGGTCTCAGCTCTCCAGAGGACGTCTCCCAAAGCCATCAAAGGCAACAGGGTTTAGCATTCAGCAGGTTGCCTCCACCTCTGCTGTGGATGTCAGAGTTGCACCAAGACATAGCGTAGGGTTAGAAAGATTAAGAAACATTGATTTCAATGCTGGTTCACAAGTATTCACTCACTGTTTATATCATGCACCTTTGTAAATACATTTGTTGCTCCTGACAATGCTCTTGTCATTCAAATGTGTCATTCACATATATCTATCTGCCCTTATTGTATTAATGATCCAAGCTCCCAGTCTGTGATCACCTCCTTTTGTGAGCATCACATTCGTGTGATATCTAGCTGACTCATTATGCAATGTTAGGGAGATGTACCAAGTTTTTTATTGAAAGTGACATAAAATTGAATTATGAAATGTTATTCTTACGAGACACCATGGACTTGTGTGTTCAATTGCCTTGAAGGGTCACCAGTAATGTTGACTCGTTCTCAACAAGCTGTCTTCATTGTTAGTGCCAAAGCACAAGATTTGCAGCCATCTCTGTGATTGCATCAAGTGTCTCATTCAGGAGAGCATGATAGCATCAAGTCCAGTTGACGTCATGTTTGTGCTGCCTTTCATTTCCTAGAGTGGCTAACTGTTGCTTTGACTGCTGACGTTCTCAAAGATTAGGGCCCGGTGAAATTGGAGGTCCAAGGCCAAATGCTGACCTTGCTCTCAACAGGTTGTGAAGGCCTTTCAGATCACTGGCACATCACTAAGGGACAAGAGAAATGTGCTTGGGTCTTCCTGCCTGCACCTTACTCCTGGAACCTAATGGCCATCAGTATATCACAGGCACATCTTCCACGTCAAGCCAGTTCGATGGCTTCCTCTTGTGGTAGCTCACCATCATCATTCTCCTCAGCTTCATACCCTCCCAGGTCTTTATCTGCTGAGGAGTTCTCAGCCTCCTCCATGTCTCCCTCCAGCAAGTCATTTCCCTTTTGAAGTGCCAGGTTGTGCAGGGCTCAGCACACAACACACAGATATCCTCTGTGGCAAGTACTGCAGAGCCCTGCCTGAGCACTCCAAGCATCCGAAGTGCATCTTTAGGACCTGATGATCTGCTCCACGATGGATCTTATCAAGTTATGAGCTGTGTTGTATCTCTTCTCAAAGGATGACACACAGGTATCAGGAGACATCTTTTCAGTGGGTAGCTTTATCACCCAGCAGACAGCCGTGTAAACACTGCAGCCCTTCAAATATCTGCGGCATATGGGAGTGACTCAGGATGTAGGAGTTATGGGAACTCCCAGAGTACCTGATGCATATGTGTATTATGTGCCCTGACACATACGTGTATTATGTGCCCTGACACATACGTGTATTATGTGCCCTGACACATAATACATGTATGTACCGTTGATGATCACAAACCAATTGAACATTTATGGAATTGAACCCTTTTCTCTAAATGAACCTCAGGGGCTGCTGCCATGGAGCTCTCAAAGCCACATGTGGCAATCGACTGCACCCTGCACTCTCGGGGAATCTGAGATGCTGCAAAGCCCTGGAATCTAGCAATGTGGATGACTTCATCAAGTGTGAACCTCACATAATGATGAGCTTTACCGTAGAGGGCATCTGCCACCTCATTGATACATGTATGCATTGAGGACAGAGAAATGCTGCAGAGATTCCCTGTGGACCCACACTGGGTTAAAATTTGAGTGTGGCAATGACCTTCAGGGATACTGGCGGGGATGTCCTCCCAACCCACGTCCTTAGATCCTCCTGCAAATGTGGCAGATATGATCCACCATATCTCTTGACAAGGGTAGACATGCACAGCACTGTCTATCACTCGTCTACTGATAGGAAAGGCATCTTCAGTAGAGCTTGATCACGCAAGCCACCTCTGTGGAATGGGTCTGACCTCCTCATCCTCTGGGTGTTGTTGGGGTTCCCCTGGAACATGGACCCAGGCTCGGCCTCCTCTCGAAGCTGTGCGAGGTGGCACTGGGCCCTTCTTCTCCTCAATTGGGGCACAGCCATCAAGAAGGCAACATTGAGCTTAGGCTCCATTATTCACTTCTCCTTTCCCTGTGGACAGATAGACAATGATAGACTGATGAATGAATGGAACAATAGTCGATCTCCCAGAAAGGTAAGTGGAGTGGATGGGTAAATGGAGCTGAGTCCATAAAAAGATCAGCCATGGTCTTATTGAATGACGGAGCAGGCTCAAGGGGCCAGATGGCCTACTCCTGTTTCTAGTTCTTATGTTCTTAAAGCCCGTTAGCCATGCCAATTGGAAAACATCACATTGATCATCTTGCAATATGCAGCAGCTGTGCTCCCTTAATGGTTGAATGCATTGAATTTGGAGGTCTCAAGATGGTGGTGCTGCATTTTTATTTTGAGACCAACATCAGCCCTCCCCCATCAGTATCCTTTTCCACCCCCACTCCCCCCACGATTGTCCTCAAACCTCACAATGTGCATGTAGAACTCCCCCTCTCACCGCCCCCAACTCCACCAAGGTGATTATCCGGCTTCTCCCAATATGACAAAAATATCATAGTTTTCAATATGTTTCCAATATGACTGTGGCATGCTGTGAAACAGGTGTGTGTGCATGTGTCTGTGTGGCGAATATAACTGGAGTGAAGACTTTTGATTTGATTTATTATCACATGTATTTGTATACAGTGAAAAGTATTGTTTCTTGTGCGCTATACAGACAAAGCATACCGTTCACAGAGAAGGAAACACAGAGAAGGAAAGGAGAAAGTGCAGAATGTACTGTTACAGTTACAGCTAGGGTGTAGAAAAACAAAGAACAAAGAACAATACAGCACAGGAACAGGCCCTTCGGCCCTCCAAGCCTGCGCCGCTCATGTGCCCAACTAGACCATTCTTTTGTATCCCTCTATTCCCAGTCTGTTCATGTGGTTATCAAGATAACTCTTAAACGATCCCAGCATGTCCGCCTCAATCACCTTGCCTGGCAGTGCATTCCAGGCCCCCACCACCCTCTGGATCAACTTAATGCAAGGTAGGTCCATTCAAAAGTCTGGTGGCAGCAGGGAAGAAGCTGTTCTTGAGTTGGTTGGTAAGTGTCCTCAGACTTTTATATCTTTTTCCCGATGGAAGAAGGTGGAAGAGAGAATGTCCGGGGTGTGTGGGATCCTTGATTACGTTGGCCGCTTTTCCAAGGCAGTGGGAAGTGTAGACAGTCAATGGATGGGAGGCTGGTTTGTGCGATGGATTGGGCTACATTCATGACTCTTTGTAGTTTCTTGCGGTCTTGGATAGAGCAGGAGCCATACCAAGCTGTGATACTACTAAAAAGAATGTTTTCTATGGTGTATCTGTAAAAGTTGGTGAGACTCGTAGCTGACATGCAAAATTTCCTTAGTCTTCTGCGAAAGTAGGGATAGTCAGATTATACAGTTACAAACACCAAAAAGCAGGTAGGTATGAAAGTAAGCATCTTGAAGTGGCGATGAGCAGGGCTTAGCTCAGTGAGCAGCATGAATGGATATTTGTATTAGGAAGATAAGGGAGGTGACTTAAAATTTAACTATTATGTTTCAAAAGGAAAATGTACAATTGGCAAAGATCTTAAATGAATTTAGCAAACTATTATATTTATTTTTACCTGAAAGTAAAAAAAACAACATTAAAGATCTGAATGTTCTGGGAAAGGGAACTTTCAAAAGGATATAAAACAATAGATTTGAAGATGAAAGGTTAAAAACATATTTAATAGTGAGATTGAGGGCTATATAGGAAAGTGTGGCCAGGAGATCCTGAACAGCATGTGTGCTGAAACAGACTTTTGAAGAAAGCAGCCTGCAGCCTCCAACTGTTGTGACTGCAAGGTTTTGATACAAGCTTTGGTTTTCCATATTGAATGAGAGAGGAGAGAGAGAGAGAAGGAGCCTGTCATACAAAGGGCTCCCTGGAGCCTGTCATACAAAGCCCTGTAGCATCGTCTGCAACAGCCCAGGACCACCTCAATCTCCCACCTCAACTGAGTGCTGCAAAGAGTCCTCAGAGTGCCTTTAATCTCTCAGCCATAGAATCCATAGAATTACTACAATGCAAAAGGAGCCATTCAGCCTATCAAGTCTGCACCAACTCTCTGACAGCGCATCTTACCCAGGCCCCCCTCCCCTGCCCTATTACCTGCCCCACGCATCCTATCCATAACCCTGTGCATTTACCATGGCTAATCTGCCTGACCTACACATCTTTGGACTGTGGGAGCAAATTGGAGTCCCCAGAGGAAACCCACACAAACACTGGAAGAATGTGCAAACTCCACACAGACAGTCAGCCAATGCCAGAATCGAACCCAGGTGCCTGGCACTGTGAGGCTGCAGTGCTAAGCATTGTGCTAGACCCCTGACCACTTTGCCCCACCTAGGGATTATGACTGTCTTTCAATCGCTCTCCAGTTCCTTTAGGACAGGCCACAAGACCGTTTCACCTTCATGAGACTCTGTGCAAACAATCCCACTTATGCAACCCTTCCCTTGCATGCCACACTCACCCCACCTCTTTCCTACTCCCGATTCTACGTGCAATTAGATGATTGCTACCTTCAAGGTTAAAACCTCTACTCCTGAATTCTCAGCGCTAATTCATATTGTAGCAATGGGACTTGTTCAGATCTCACGTGTCCTTCTAAAAGGCTCACTAAATGACATTGCCAATGAGAGGTTTTGCAGCTGACGAGTGCCCGCTAGAAATTGAAATACTATTCCCCGCAACTCAGTTCCTAAAGCCCAATCACAGCACTCAGAGAGAGAAGGAAGTGTCAGCCCAGCATCTGGGCTAGACACAAATGCAAGTCCCAGAGGTGAAAGACAGTTTGTTGAAACACTGCACAGCTTAACCTGTTCATAATTAATACTTGGGGCGAAATCATAATTAATATGCTCAGAGAGACAATGTTGGAAGTGATCAGATTTCACCCCGAGCCAGAGAACGAAACTTCACTGTTTTGCTTCGAAGGTTCAGTGTCCTGATCTGACTGATATGGCATTGAGCTATGAAATGTCCTTTTATTTAGTACTTCACTGACCTAAAGCAGAGAACCAGATGGATCTTCATTTAAACTGGAATGGTTTCACGCTGCCTACTGACAAAGGGAAACACTGTAACTTGTATTGAGAGGCGGAAACTGGTGATAATGAATCTGCCCCATGCTTTACACCTTGCTGATTATTGCTTAATGCTTACAATCACCCGTGATTAAAGTTTACGTGATCCTCCCCCAGGGCATTCTTGATGGTGCTTGCTGATGAGTGCTGGAACCAAGCTGTAAGCTTAGCTTCTTTAACATTAAAAATGGTCAAAGGTTCGGATTTCTATAATTACGAGCAGAAGACAGCAGGCCAGCAATGACATGAAGAGCGACATAGAAACTTCGGAGTAGGCCATTTGGCCCTTTGAGCTTACTTCACCATTCAATGGCCGGAATTTTACCATCTGCCAACCACAGGGATTGGAGCGGGTGAGGGGTGGGCCATGGAAAGGTCCGTTGACTTCAGGCAGGATTTTATGGTTTCGGGATGAGCAAGGCCATAAAATCCCACCCAATATTATGGCTGATCCTCTATCTTAATGCCATACTGCTGCTCTCTTCCTATACTCCTTCATGCCTTCAGAGTCTAGGGGCAAATCTTTCCGGCAGGATTTTCTGGTTTGCTGCAGTGAATGGGAGATTTGGCTGAGCGCTAAATTCTCTGTCCTCACTGGCAGTGGTGGTGGGGCATCAACCACTGGAAAATTCTGGCCCAGAAATCTATTTCCTTCTTAACTATATTCAATGACTTGGCCTCCACAGCCTTCTGTGGCGGAGATTTTCACAGGCTCACCCACCCTCTGAATGAAGAAATTTCTCCTCATCTCAGTCCTAAATGGTCTACCCCGTATCTCAAGACTGTGACCTCTTGTTCCAGGCTCCCCAGCCAGAGGAAACAATATCCCTGCATCCAGTATTTTTCAGAATGGAGATCTGTAGCTAGTGGTGTTCCGCAGGGATCAGTGCTGGGACCTCTGTTGTTTGTAGCATATATAAATGATCTGGAGGAAAATGTGGGTGGTCTGATTAATCAAGTTTTTTGACTTGATTTATCATTGTCACATATATTAGTATACAGTGAAAAGTATTGTTTCTTGCGCACTATACAGACAAAGCATACCATTCATAGAGAAGGAAAGGACGAGAACAGAATGTAGTATTACTGTCATAGCTAGGGTGTAGAGAAAGATCAACTTAATGCAAGGTAGTTCCATTCAAAAGTCTGATGGCAGCAGGGAAGAAACTGTTCTTGAGTCATTTGGTACGTGATCTCAGACTTTTGTATCTTTTTCCCGACAGAAGGAGATGGAAGAGAGAATGTCTGGGGTGCAAGGGGTCCTTGATTATGCTGGCTGCTTTTCCGAGGCAGTGGGAAGTGTAGACTGAGTCAATGGATGGGAGGCTGGTTTGAGTGATGGACTGGGCACAGAAATGGCAGATAGAGTTTAATCTGGACAAATGTGAGGTGATGCATTTTGGAGGATCAAATTTAGGCATGAATTATACTGGAAATGGCAGAACCCTTGGGAACATTAACATACAGAGGGATCTGGGCATGCAGGTCCAACATTCCCTAAAAGTGGCAACACAGGTGACCAAGGTGATTAAGGCGGCATATGACATGCTTGCCTCCATCAGCCAGGTATTGAGTACAGGAGTTGGGAAATCATGTTGCAACCATATAAAACCTTGGTTAAGCCGCATTTGGAATTTTGAGTGCAGTTCTGGTCACCACATTCTCAGAAAGACATAGAAGCTTTGGAGAGAGTGCAAAGAACGTTTGCCAGGATGCTGCCTGGTCTCGAGAGTGTTGGCTATGAGGAGAGGTTGAATAAACTAGGATTGTTTTCACTGGAAAGATGGAGGCTGAGGGGCAGACCTGATAGAGGTCTACAAAACTATGAGAGGCATAGACAGGGTGGCTAGTCAGAGGTTTTTTCCAAGCATGGAAATGTCAATTACAAGGGGGCACAGGTTCAGGGTGAGAGGGGCAAAGTTTAAGATCTGTGAACAAGGATGTGCTGCCTTGGGGATGTTTGCCCTATGGAAACCTGAAAACTGTCGTGTGATCATGGAGGGTGGCGGAGCGCTGATGGCACTTCAGGCGATGAAGACGCACACAGCTGAGGTGAATGTCCAGATGTGGAGATGCCGGCGTTGGACTGGGGTAATCACAGTAAGAAGTCTAACAACACCAGGTTAAAGTCCAACAGGTTTAATGTGTTTTAATATCCAACAGGGACAGCCTGTTCCGAAAGCTACTGGCTTTTGCTACCAAATAAACCTGTTGGACTTTAACCTGGTGTTGTTAGACTTCTTACTGCGAATGCCCAGAAGCAGGCCTGCATGCTGTTCCGTAACCTGATGGCACGCAATCCTGACTTCTCCTATCTAATCCTGGAGATGGGGGCAGAGGTGCTCATCCTGCAAGCTAAGACCACACACCAAGACTGCGAGGGCCTGGCAAAAGCTGCCCTGAGGGATCTCGGCTGCAAAATATAGCTTCATGAGTTCTGGACAGAGGAGAAAGGTGGGATTTCCCGTTGAACGCCACTTTGGGCTAAGACAAGACAATGGACCCGGAAAACATACATCCACGTTTCGTGTCACATTGTTGGGTTTTTCAATCATTATTTAAGGGAGGTGTGCTGTTTGAAGTTTTTCATGCAGAGAGTGGTGGGTGCCTGGAACGTGCTGCCAGAGGATGTGGGGGAAGCAGGTACATTAGCAACATTTAAGAGGCATCTGGATGGGTACATGAATAGGGAAGAAATAGAGGGATACGGATCACGTAAGTGCAGAAAGTTTTTAGTTAGGGCATCATGATCAGCACAGGCTTGGAGGGCCGAAGGGTCTGTTCCTATGCTGTACTTTTCTTTGTTGTTAGTCTGTCTGGCTCTGTCAAAATTTTATATGTTTCAATGAGATCCCGTCTAGCGTGGATTATGTTTAGGGATTCAGTGATTTCTCTATTTCGGCCTGGTGTCTGGGAGTTCAGTTGCTTCTCCGTATGACTGGAGAAATCATAGAAATCATAAAAATCATAGAAATCCTACAGTGCAGAAAGAGGCCATTCGGCCCATCGAGTCTGCACCGACCTCAAACCCACCCAGACCCTACCCCCATGTCCTACCCGCTAATCCCTCTAACCTACGCATCTCAGGATACGGATGATACGCATCTCAGAAACTCCTCAGAGAATTTGCAACTAATTCACTTCGGCCACTTTAATGCACCCTTTGTCCATAGTATAGACAAATGTGCAAAAAACAAAAGGAAAATATCAGAAGGGATAAAATAAAAACATAAAATATAGTTAATTAATTACTTTTAGGTGTAGAAGGAAGGCTGTTAAATATATTTCTGTTTTCAAACGTAAAGTGCACTTTAAGGATATTAGACAATCCAGTTCCCTGGGTTTCCTCCAAGTCTCCTGTTTTTACAATATTATATACCGGCACGGTAGCACAGTGGTTAGCACTGCTGCTTCACAGCTCCAGGGTCCCGGGTTCGATTCCCGGCTCGGGTCACTGTCTGTGTGGAGTTTGCACATTCTCCTCGTGTCTGCGTGGGTTTCCTCCGGGTGCTCTGGTTTCCTCCCACAGTCCAAAGATGTGCGGGTTAGGTTGATTGGCCAGGTTAAAAAAAAAAAAATTGCCCCTTAGAGTCCTGAGATGCGTAGGTTAGAGGGATTAGCAGGTAAATATGTGGGGGGAGGGCCTGGGTGGGATTGTGGTCGGTGCAGACTCGATGGGCCGAATGGCCTCCTTCTGCACTGTAGGGTTTCTATGATTCTATGATAACAGAAGACTGTGAAATTCCAATTGACTTGGGATCCAAGAACAGAATTCCAATGTGCTAAGATTTAATCATGCTCTTTATAACTCCTGATTTAAAGCTAAATACATAAATATAAAATCCTGATGAAGCAATCCACCCAGAAGTCCAATTTCATTGTTTCCTTCAAAAGTCGGCAAGCTTGTTCTCCATTTTCTGGCTTCATCTGACAAATTAGCCCTGGATTATAAGATTCATGGAACTGGCGTAACGACTGTGCAAATGTGTGGGCCTCAAAGCCCCGATATTTAATTATGAGCCATGAGAACAAAAACCTATTTCATTGTGGTTAGAATTGTGCACTTAAAACTGAAGAAAACACTGCTTGGGATCACTGGTGTAATACTCTGTAGTGATTTAAATGCCCAGCTTTCAATTAAAAAAACAACCTTCAGCAGCTTTCAGTTTCTGTACTGTATGATTCTATGATGATTTCTCAGAGAAACCCCCCCCCAGCGGCATCATTCGCCTCTGGCCTGGGATCCACTAATGAGCTTAGGCCTCCCGTCAGGCTGTTCTAGCAATTGCAACGCTTCCCCAGTGGCACTGCTATTCAAAAGGATCCTTCATCCCAAGGGAAGGCCCACCACTGGCTTGTCAAGTGCCTCGCTGGAACAAGATGTGGCGGGGCCTTCCCAAAAGGAAGCAGCAAGGTGCTCTGGCCAATTCCCCAGGCCGAGAACCGTGTGACCTCAACAAGATTCCGCTCCTTATGTTGGAGGGGAGGTTATAGTTGAAGCAGCTGAAGATGGTTAGGCCAAGGATATTGTCCTACTTCCATATCACCATATGATAGGGGCATTGGTTATGTGGTGCTCATGGTTGATAGCTTCACATACCTGGCTTCCACAATCACCAACAATTTGTCACTTGATGTTAAAATAGACTTTGTAGAAGCTGCAACTGTTATGTCCAAGCCAAGCGATAGTGTGAATCAACAGCAATCCGACTGAAAATATCAAACTGTGAGTTGACCGAGTCTGCATCCTCAATGTACTCCTCTGCAGTGGTGAAACCTGGACAACATATGCTATGATGTGGAGATTGCTCAGAAGGAGCATTGCTCCGAAAGCTTATGGTATTTGCTACCAAATAAACCTGTTGGACTTTAACCTGGTGTTGTGAGACTTCTTACCGCAACATATGCTAGGCAGGAGAAAAGGCTGAACCATTTCCACCTTCACTGACTCAGACATCTCTTGGGAGGATGAAGTCACTAACTCAGAAATCTTGAAGAGTGCTAATTCCATCAGCATTCACTCAGTGCTGAGCCAACAATGTCTGCGCTGGCTTGGCCACATTCATAACTGGATAGCGGCCATATACTGAAAGACCTTCTATATGGTCAATTGCCCACTGACTTACGACCTCCTGGGAATCCATAACTCTGCTGTCATGATACCTGCAAGCGAGATATGAAAATGGAGCACACTGACACTGACAACTGGCAGATAGTTGCTGCTGGCCATGACCTCTGGAGGTTTATATTGGAAGGGCATTAGAAGAGAACAAAAAATTCAGCTGTTCAGAAGAGGGCCCAGAAAAAACAGAAGCAGCAAATATGGCAAAGATTGTCATGTCAGAGTGGGGCTGTCTGGCCCTGACGCTGACCACCCAGAGCTTCAATAACCTCCCACCCCCCTGGCAAGGCCATCACAGCTGGTCTCCGCCGATGGAGACCAGCTGTGATTCTCGCCGTTTGACAACTTGACCGGCGAGGGGGTTAACGCACGTGAGACTGGACGACAGCATCCGGGACTCGCTAATGAGTAAACCATGTCATAAATATTTAAATCAGCCTTGCACCCTGTCACCGGAATTCTTTCGCCCCGCCCGCCATGGAATCGGAGCAGGCAAGGGGCGGACAATGGAAATATCCGTTGACCTCGGGTTGGAATTTCCAGTCTCGCTTCAGCGAGGCTGTAAAATCTCGCCTTATGTATTTTACCACTTCGCTGAATGATCGGCTGAACAAGGCCCTGTGTGTTTCAATAAAACGAAAATCAACAAACTGCATGGGAAGTGAATCCATGTCAACTGTTTGAAATGCAACTACTCACCACTATATCGCCATTGCTGTCTGCAATGTTAAATTGAATTTGCTCTCTCAGGTGAGCTTAAAGATCCTATTGTACTATTCGAAGGGAAGTTCTGTCAGGAATACAAATTATCTGGTAGCTACCTTTTGCAGTTTATGGGAGCTTGCTGTGTACAAATTGGTTGTTGTCTCATCCTACAGTACAGCAGTGACTACACTTCAGATTTTCTGTGAAATGTTTCGACACGTCCTGAGGATATGAATGCTGTTACATCGGGTTGCACTGTGTCTAAAGTACAGATGATGTGGAGATGCCGGCATTGGACTGGGGTGAACACAGTAAGAAGTCTCACAACACCAGGTTAAAGTTTAACCTGGTGTTGTGAGACTTCTTACTAAAGTACAGAAACAGAGGCGACATTTATGTTTCACATGAACTTCCTCCCACCCCACTTTATCTAACCTAACCAGCATAATCTTCTATTCCTTTTCCCATGTGCCTATCTAATTTTCCCTGAAATGGTGTTTTCCACAATGTTCCTTGTGGTCATGCATTCCACATTCTAACCACCCTGAGTAACAAGGTTTCTCATGAGTTCCCTATTGAATTTATAACGTACAATTTAAGCACATGGACTGCATGAAAGTTCTAAGATGGTAATCCTTTATTCCACTGGCATCAAACCTTCTTGTACATTTGTGGAAAAGTTGGAATCACAGAAATGGATTATTTACAACGGACAACTGTGGCCCACCATTCCAGACAGACCAGAACGCTGTCGACAGCACAACTCCTACTCTCGAATCAGACAGGTAGTTGAATTTGTTGTAGAACAGGAGCAGTGATGCCTTACATCCTCTAGAAGTAAGAGTTAGTAGAATGGCACAGGGCAGCACTGTGGTTAGCCTGCTGCCTCACAGTCAGAGGGACCTGGGATTGATACTGGCCTTGGTGACTGTCTGTGTGGAGTTTGCACATTCTCCCCATATCTGCGTGGGTTTCCTCTGGGTTCTTCCCGCAGTCCAAAGATGTGTAGGTTAGATGGATTAGCCGTGGAACTTCCATAAGTAGAAATGTTTTGTCTACTTCCACCCTACTAAATCCTTCCAAAGTCTTAAAAATCCATACCCAGGTGGGTCACCCTTTTTCATTTCTAGAAAAAAGAACCCTAGTCTGTTCAGTCTAGCCTGATATTATTAATTATCAATTCTCACCTCCTCCATCTAATATAAATGCAATTAATTCTTTTTAATGCATCATTAGTAACTCTGATAAAGGTATCATAATTCTAATTATTCTGCTCCTCCATCTGTGTCATTTCTTCAGCCTTCACTGATCGAGCAGCCACATGTTGTACAGGTTTTACATTTCGTGATATATTTAAAATACCCTTTACTGTGAAATATTGCTCTGAGAAATATTACTCTTTACTCTAAATTCACTCTTGTAAATGTTACGTGTAGAAGTGAATGTCATAAACCTCCGCTAAGAGTTCTTGAAATACCCTGTGACTTTCGGCAGGCTGGGAGGGGGATGGAAAGCCCAACAAGAGGCCTTCAGTGGGGAACAAAGACACATAGGTGTGTTTGAATTTCGTTCATACCTTTGAAACTCCGAGATCAACATATCCTCTCCAACATGATCCATCCTGGTGATATGTTTAAATCAAAATTGCTGCACTCTGATGATGAGGCACTTGGGTTTAAGTCTATCGGGTTAACCTCCAGTTCAGCAAAGAGTTGAACTGGTGAGCGGCATGCTTATCCTTCCAGATGATTCACATTCATTCTTCCTTTTTTCTACTCGATCAATTGCTATCATTCAGTTTGTGCTTTATGAATCTTTTTCCTTGTTCGTCACTGATTACACTTACAGAAGCTCAAAGTTATTCACTTTTATCCTCCGATACAGAGAGCTCTGTAATTGGTTCATCCCAGATCTCCCCACTTCAATACAGCACAGTTAATAGCTCATTTGTTGTTAAGAGGTTTGCAGCCTTTCCCTGATTACATTCCTTCTTCTGGTCACTGATAGCTGAAGATAATCATAAACTTCAAGAAGAGCTTTCTGAAGACTATTAATTCAGCAATCTTATAGCTTAATCCAAAAGGTTTTCATGTTACTGCCACCCACAGCACTGACAAAAGACTGGCTGTTAAAGCCACTCTTGCCTGAACGTGTCTCTCTGCTGCAATACAGGTATCTACCGGACAATATGAAAAACTACTCAGTATGTTCTGTCCACAAAAATCAGGACAAATCCAACCTGGCCAATTACCGCCCGATCAGTCCACTCTCGATTATCAGCAAAGTGATGGAAGGTGTTGTTAACAGTGTCACTGAACAGCACCTTACTCAGCAAAACCAGTTCACTGATGTTCAGTTTGGGTTCTGCCCGGGCATTTAGCTCCAGATCTCATAGCAGCCTTGGTCCAAACATTGACAGAAGATCTGAATTCAAGAGTTGACACCCTGGTAGTATGTGGCCAAGTGTGGCACCTGGAACCCCAGCAAAATTGAAATCAATGGAAATCAGAGAAAACCTTCTACTGGTTGGAGTCAGACACAGCACAAAAGAAGATGGGTGTGTTTGTTGGAGGCCAGGGAGCGAGTGGCAGGTGAAGGGTGTGGTGGGAGATCGGGGCAGCTGTGCAATGGCGCCTCAAGAGCTCAGCAGTCGGCTTCACCAGCAAGCTCAGGCTCTGGTGCCTAAATGATCTGGGACACCAAGTAAGAGGAATTGTACCTTCCCGGGGAGCTACATGTTTGTATTTGAGCAGAGACACGTTCAGGCAAGAATCGCATCCTGGCTTTTTTTTGCACTAAGCGCCACAAGATTGCGACTCACAGCATGCCTAGAAAAACCGGCACGATTCTCTCCCGTTTTCTCATTTGTATGGCAATTAGAATGTTTTGTGTAAGATTGTAAGATCCAGAGGGTGGATGTGGAGATGGTGCTTCCTCTTGTGGGAGAATCCAGGACTAGGGGTCACAGGTTAAAAATACAGGGTCACCTATTTAAAACAGAGATGAGGAGAAATTCTTCCTCTGGGAAGGTTGAGAGTCTTTGGAACTCTTTTCCTCAAAAGACAGTAGAGGCAGAGTCTATGAGTACTTTTCAGGCAGAGGTAGATTAACAAAGCGCTGGAAGCTTATTAGCGGTTGGCAAGAACGTAGGGTTGAGATTACAATCACATCCGCCATGATCTTACTGAATGGTGGAGCAGTCTTGAAGGGCTAAGTGGCCTACTCCAGCTCCTAATTCGTATGTTTATAGGTTCATTTGTTCATCCAAATGATCAGACTCCCTCAGGAATGTAATGAAGTACTAAACTAGATTATGTGGCACTTGAATCTTCAACATTTCAAAAAGGATTTAATGAGAGTAAAGACAGTACACGTGTTTGATAAGCAGAGATTGTCTTAGTATGCTGGTCTGTGAAGTTCTCTCTGTGGGTGTTGAGCATGGTGCAACTTGCACACAATAACAATTTGTACATTTAACATTGTAAAAAGGTGCATCAAAGCCCAAAGTATTATCAAATAAAATCTGGCGTGAGTCACATGAAGAGATATTAGGGTAGATGGCCAAAAGGGTCTGAGGAGTGTTTTACAAGTTTAGGGAAGGATTTGTGGGTGGAGCAATTAAAACAAGACAGAATTGGAGAAATGCAGAGTTAGAAACATTGAAAATAAGAGCAGGGGTAGGCCATTTGGCCCTTTGAGCCTACTTTACCATTCAACATGATCATGGCTGACCCTCTATTTTAACTCCGTACACCCGCTCTCTCCCCATACCCCTTAACGCCTTTAGTGTCTAGAAATCGATTTGCTTCTTAAATATATTCAGTGATTGGCTTCCACAACCTTCTGTGGTAGAGAATTCCACAGGTTTATTACCCTCATAGTGAAGAAGTTTCTGCTCATCACAGTCCTAAATAGCCTATCCCGTATCCGGAGATTGTGACCCTTTGTTTTAGACCCTCAGCCAACTGAAACAACATCTCTGCAATGAGTACGTCCAGCCCTGTCAAAATGTTGTATGTTTCAATGAGACCCCTTCTTCTTCTTCTAAATTCCAGTGAATATAGGCCCAGTCAACCCAATCTTTCCTCATATGACAATTCTGCCACCCCAGGAACCATTCTGGTGAACCTTCGCTGCACTCCCTCTATGGCAAGTATATCTTTTTTTAGATAAGGAGACCAAGGCTGCATACAATACTCCAGGTGTGGTCTCATCAAGCTGCAGTAAAACTTGGAGGGTTTGTAGGGCTGTGGGTGGTTATAGAAGCAATCTCACTAATAGGGAATGAGAACTCCATCTCCAGATGGAGTGAGTGTCCAGCAGGAAAGCTACTAAAACATCCACAGAATTTTCTACCTATCCACTTTATCTGATTCTCTCCTGCCAACAATTCCACTGCAATCTCAAATCTGAAGATTAAAATTTCAATGCCAAGAAATATCAAAGTCATCCAACCACCTCCACCTAAGCTGTTCATATCAAATAATGTTCCCTAAATCTGCCATCCTGTCCTCTCCTCTGTTGAAACTTTAATACCATTTTTGTTGCTCTATGTTACCTAACTGTATAAATACTTATTTGTATTTAAGTGCTGGATGATCTAATGACCATGATTCATCCTGGTATGCAAATATGTGGAAATTTAAATAAAGTGAATTAAAGAGACGATTAATCCACGTTATGATGTGTTCATTAAAAAAGCCATGGCTCACAACTGTAATTACTGGAGCATCGTCCCAGATATGGTTCACAGTTAGAGATAATGGTCAAAATCAGCTAAAGGTATTCCTTGAGGCTCAAAGTGGATTTTGATAGAATATTTTCTGATTGCAAACGGGCACATTTTAATCAATCAGAAAAGCCTGCCTTTCTTTGTGCAATGGACATATTTCATGATGAGTTTCGCGACCCCAGGGCCCCAGTGTTGAGCATTGCTGAAAGCGAGTACGAGGCTGTGAACTGGGCCTAGATATTCAACCTGAAGGTGGGAATCGGGAATAGGGCCGTTTCCTAATGTTGCGATACTGCCTCCTGTTCAACAGTGCTGACCATGCACTTTTCATGATGGGGTGGCAAGAATGGGCTTCAGATGGGTTGCTGCCTTCTGAATGAGACCTGATGGCTACCAGGATTGGCAGGTTAGAAGAATCAGTTCCGTGCACTGAGACGTTGGCCCAGCTCTATAAATGAGTGTTAGGCATCCTGGCCCTCACTCTTCACGCTCTCACTCCTACCCACTCCATTACTCCCATACCTACTGATTATGTACCCTCTATGAACAGAACTCATGAGCTCAATAATAGCATTGGGAAGACTTTGAGTTGCTCATGAAACTGTCAAAATAAACAAAATAGCCATTCAAAAATATTTCAAAGAGCTTTAATCTTTTAGGAGTTCATAACATTCAAGCAAACATTCAAACTTCACTTGAAAAACAGTAATTCCGCTAAGGTGCTTATAAAACTATGAAATAAACAATATTTCAAAAAACGTCTTCAAAAAAACTTTACAACTTAGCTGCTCATAAAACTATCAAAACAAAGTTCATAGTTCCCTTGTCAACTATATCAACAACTTCTGCTGAGCCAAGTCCATTAGTGGGGTTTGGACACAGAGAGAAGTGGGTGGAGGTGAAGGGTGAGAACTAGGATACCCAGTGAACTGAGATAGGCCTTCTAACCTACCTGCCTACCATTTTCCAACCTTAGTAAACCATGCAATACTTGAAAAATGGTTGCTATGTGGCCAAATTCCTTAAATATCAGAAAATATTTGACAAGAGACGCATATCCCAAGTGAAGACGATACATTCCAATATGAGTTGTAAAATTAGATAAGAAACTAAGAGCTTTTATGAAAGGTGACAGCTGTGAGCAGAGTGCCAAAGGGAGTAGCTCTCACATGGCTATTGTCTTCAATGTTTAGGTGAAGGCTGCAGCAAATCTACTCAAATAGAACAGTCAAGACTGGGACATGATACAAACTGCATAGAAAAGCCTGGTTCTCCCAGTTATAGATATGATTCAAAGATAAAAGTCAAATTTAGGACTGATATCAGAAAATTCTTCTTTATTCAAACTGATCAACACTTCATTTCCAAATGGAGTAGTAAAGATTAAAAAAAAAACTTTGGAATCATTTGAGGAGCCACTATAGGGTAAAGGAGTATTGGGGGGGAGGAGTTGGGTGTTTCTGGATGAATAAACTAAAATGGACAAAATGACCTTAGCATCTCCAGTAAAATACCAACTATTTAAGCACCTTGCGATATATTTTTACAATAATATGTACTGTATAGGCACAAATAGTTTTGCTTATAATAATCAGTTCAAGGTAAAATAGCATTTTTTTAAATGTGAAAAACCTATGGGGCCGGACATTTCTGCAAATATATAACAGTACAGAATTTCCACAGAGATCGAGCACGAAGGAGAAAGGAACTGTTCAGGTTGCTTGCAGATTCACAGGCTCTCAGAGGCAGTGAGCCAGGGAGAGATTTTGGATAAAGGGACTCACAACAGGCATTGCTGTCAGGCAGAAGGAAAGGACTGTTTCTGGGTTCACCAGCAAGTGGATGGCTGGTGAGGGCTGAACCCATGTACCAGGAAACAAGGACCGTGAAGAGCTTAAGACCACAGAATCACCAGAGGAGTCCTGGCAATGGGAAGTCTAATCGATTATGCTCAAAGGTTTGAATGAAGGAGACTTTGTTTGAAAGGATACTGGAGGATTCACCCCCGTGAAGCAGTGGGAAGAGATCCTCCTGGAGACGGGTGAAGCTTTGGATTTTAAATTCAAGACTACGGGTCTATGGTGAGTGTGGTGTAATGTATAAACATGGTGTGGGGTTTTCAGGTGGGTTAAGTTACCAGGGAATACCTTTCCTGGAGTTTAGTGTATTAGTTACTTTCTAAATGATGTTTAGTCAATGTTGATTTCAGTTTCTTTGTCACAGTAAAATTCTTAAAACTGGAAATCTTGTCATGTAATGTGTAGACCTCTGGGAAATTCATAACTCTTCTTAAAAGTTATTAGTCTCCACAAGGGTCATAACACCAGTGGCAGAGGGTCTGGTAACCAGAGAACAGATATTTATATTTATTTCTATTCATTCATGGGAAGTGGGTGTCCCTGGCTAGGACAGCATTTATTCTCCATTCCTAATTGCCCTTGAGAAGGTGGTGGTGCACGACCTATTTGAACTGCTGCAATCCATGCAGTGTAGATACACTCAGAGTTTAGGGAGCTCCAGGATTTTGACCCAGCGACAGTGAAGGAACGCCAATATATTTCCAAATCAAGATGGCGAGTAGCTTGGAAGGGTGGTGGTTTTCCCAGGTATCGGCTGCCGTTGCTTTCTAGATGATAGTGGTCATGGGTTTGGAAGGTGCTGTCAAAGGAGGCTTGGTGAGTTCCTGAAATGTGTCTTACGGATGGTACACACTGCTGCCACTGTGCATTGGTGGTGAAGGGAATGAATGTTTGTAGATGTGGTGCCAATTCAGCAAGCTGCTTTGTCCTGGATGGTGTCGAGCTTCTTGAATGTTGTTGGAGCTACACTCATCCAGGCAAGTGAAGAGTACTCCATTACACTCCTGACCTGTGGCCTTGTAGATGGTGGACAGGCTTTGGGGAGTCAGGAAGTAAGTTACTCGCCACAGAATCCTAGCCTGTGACCTGTTCTTGTAGCCACAGTATTTTCAGTTTTGGTCAATAGAACATCCCAAGATGTTGATAAAGGAGGATTCAGTGATGATAATGCCATTACATGACAAGGGGCGATGGTTAGATTGTTTCCTGTTGGAGATGATCACTGCCTGGCACAAATGTTACTTGCCACTTGTCAACCAAGCCTTGTCCACATCTTGCTCCATTTGGACATGGACTTCTTCAGTACCTGAGGAGTCGTAAGTGATGCCAAACATTGTGCAATCATCAGCGAACATCCAAACTTCTAACCTTATGATGGAGGCAAAGATGATTGGGCCAACTCCTGCGGAACTCCTGCAGTGATGCTGTGGAACTGAGATGTCTGACCTCCAACAGCCACAACTATCTTCCTTTATGTTAGGTATGACCCCAAATAATGGAGAGTTTTCTAACTCTCATTGACTCCAGTATTGCTAGGGCTCCTTGTTGCCATAGTTGGTCAAATGCTGCTTGATGTCAAGGACAGTCACTCTCACCTCAAGTCTGGAGTTCAGCTCTTTTAACCAAAGCCATAATGAGGTCAGGAACTGAGTGACCCCTGGCGGAATCCAAACTGAGCGTCAATGAGTAGGTTATTGCTGAGTAAGTACCACTTGGTAGTGCTGTTGTCATCAAAAGTGCTGTTTAATGTAATTGACAAAAGAAGCAGTATTGACATGAGGAAACCTCTTTTTTTTAACACAAGGAGTTAATGTGAACTGCAATGCAACATCTGAAATGGTGGTGATGTAAGATACAACAATAATATTCAAAAGGGAATTGAATAAAAGCTTGAAGGGAAAGCATTGCAGGGTTATGGGGAGGAAGCAGGAGGACTAATTGGTTAGTTCTACCTAAGAGCGGGCAGAGGTACAATGGGCCAGATGGTCTCCCTCTGTGCTGAAGCACACGAGGTCACCACTGGGCAGGAAAGCAGGTGGGTGGACCAGTAAAACAGGACAATGAGTAATGGAGAATGAGTTGGGTGAGCCACCCATCTGAGCCCAATTGAGGTCCTTAAGTAGACAACTAATGCTCATTCGAAGTCTTCATCCTGCCACCACTTAGATTGAACAGGCAACGGGCAGCATGAGGTCTGTGCCCAATGTGCAGTCAGGCAGGTTTGACCCTGCTGGCTGCTGACCAGTGAAAGAAGGATGGTGCCCCCTTTCCCAACTCTTAGAACCAATCAGAACCTCCAGTTTTCTTTCCCTGTGTCTACCTCCCCCGCACTGCCTACCCAACATGGCTTTCCACCACATGTTTGCCAAACTTGCCAGGGTGAAATCACAAATTTACCTGGGTCTGGGGCATCTATGGATGCTCTTGCGCCTGGTAGTCCTGCAGTACCAGTAGAGACCACTGGTGGCACTGCTGGTACTGCAGAGCTGCCAGCGACATATTGACTTCCCCTTGCAGAGGTGTGGAGGTCTTGCCTCATGACAATAAAACAGCCATCAGTCGTAAAGCTAATGTGGGACAAACCATCCAAATGGAAGCAGGTTTACCCCTGGCATTTACACTGGAGTACAGGGAGCCCACCCTCCGCATATGATCCAGCTCTATGAATCTCTGAAACTCTTGTATTATGACTAGGACAAGAGTGAAAGTACTAAACCTGTAACCTAGCCCATGCGCCAATTATCCAGGTCTTTCAGGTTATTTCTATAACTGGGAAGTGATGCAATCTCCAGCCACAGTAAGCATTTATGTGGTGACCAAAAAAAAATGAAATCAGTGTCTGCTTTCTACCTGTTTTCCATGTTCAGTTACTGTTTGAGAAATGAAGTGTTACCAACTCCTCAAAAAAAAAGACAGGAATTCTTGGAGCAATAGATTTTTAAAGAATTTGTAACCCTAGATTGCTTCGGGGTGGCACAGTGGTTAGCACTGCTGCCTCACAGCACCAGGGATCCAGGTTCGATTCCTGGCTTGGGTCACTGTCTGTGCAGAGTATGCACATTCTCCCCACGTCTGCATGGGTTTCCTCTGGGTGCTCCGGTTTCCTCCCATAGTGCTACTTAGGTGGATTGGCCATGCTAAATTCTCCCTCAGTGTACCCGAACAGGCGCCGGAGTGTGGCGACTAGGGGATTTTCACAATAACTTAATTGCAGTGTTAATATAAGCCTACTAGTGACTATAATTTTACTTTCTTTAATGACATATTCAACATCTAACTGGACAGGTTGCAACATCCTGTTACATTGTCTGAACTTACCAACAACTGAATGTTAAAAGCAAAATTCTGTGGATGCTAGAATCTGAAACAAAAACAGAAAATGCTGGAAGATATCAGCAGGTCTGACAGCATCTGAATGTTAGTTGAAATAATTCAAATTTACTGCCCGAACCAGCAGATAATAACCAGCACTTAATCTAAACTAACAAATATGATGCTGAAAGTTAGCTTTAGTGAAAGTTGGGAATTGAAAAAGATACCAAGCAACAAGGTCACATTTTTTATTTCCCAGAAGCTCTATTGTTCATTTTACTCAAAAGCTCAGCACAAAATCTCTTCCATTGACCACATAAAAGTGAAGAAGGCTTGTGTCACGATTTCATCCACGGACAGTTTTAGCACTCTGAACTCCTTGAGGGAGGGGTGCTTTAAGGGAGTGTAGTTTAGTGGTAGAACAATGCAACTGCAGCAACAATCTTTCAATTCCACTTTCTCTTTGAGCGTGGCTCTCCGAAGGGAACATTGTTGATTTTACAAACTGTCTACGATTCTATAAAATCTCTAGGCAGTAGTTCTTGTAATTTCTAGGCAAAGTAGCAGGGCAACAGCATCAAGTTCCACATCAAAATAGAGTCCACAATGCACGAAGTAAATCTTACCTGGCTTGACCTTACTAATGCCGGCACTGTGGTGGGGCGGCACGGTAGCACAGTGGTTAGCACTGCTGCTTCACAGCTCCAGGGTCCCGGGTTCGATTCCCAGCTCGGGTCACTGTCTGTGTGGAGTTTGCACATTTTTCTCGTGTCTGCGTGGGTTTCCTCCGGGTGCTCCGGTTTCCTCCCACAGTCCAAAGATGTGCGGGTTAGGTTGATTGGCCAGGTTAAAAATTGCCCCTTAGAGTCCTGAGGTGCGTAGGTTAGAGGGATTAGTGGGTAAATATGTGGGGGTAGGGCCTGGGTGGGATTGTGGTCGGTGCAGACTCGATGGGCCGAATGGCCTCCTTCTGCACTGTAGGGTTTCTATGATTTCTAATAGCAAACACTACAACTGGAAATGCTGGAAATACCCTGCAGGTCAGGGCGCATCTGAGAGACTGGTACAGAGTTAAAGTCAATGACCTTTCATCAGAACAGGGAAATGTTAGTAATGTCTCTCTCGTAAAGTCCCTTGAAGTGAGGAGGACACTTGCTATGGAGCCCATGACAAGAGCTTGTGCACGGAGCCCTTTAACTAGGCAGGCTGTTGTAATGCAGTGACCAAGTGGTTCTGGTTTGTTAAGCCTCTCAGTTGCAGTCCAGTAATAAAAGATGATGCAAGTCCAGCTTCTTCACAAACTCACTTTATTCTCTTTTACAACTCCACATACACACACCCCAATCCCCAGTGCCATCTCTAACCACTTTATATATCCTGGTGAGTACTATTAAACAATTAACATACAAATTAGGTCTAAACTGGAAGGTTGCAGTTAACCCATTCTGAACATGGTTGACCAGGAGGCTTCTCCAGAATGGATTGCCTGCTATTGGCATATTGATAATCAATCTGTTTGGCCACATTTTAAAAGTACTTGCTTTGGCCATCCAGTCCTAGGATAGGACTTGAGGTGGAGATGCCAGCATTGGACTGGGGTAGACACAGTAAGAAGTCTAACAACACCAGGTTAAAGTCCAACAGGTTTAGTTGGTAGCAAATGGCATTTGCTACCAAATAAACCTGTTGGACTTTAACCTGATGTTGTTAGACTTCTTACAATAGGACTTGAGCCCAGAGCTTCTGGCTCAGAGGTAGGGACACTGCCCTCTGCACCACAAGATGTCCATATGTTAGAAATGTAATAGGTTTTGAACAAAAGGAGAAGGGAGGATAAAAAGAACAAGAGGGAAGGTCTGTGATGGGATGACCAAAAGACCGTAAAATGTAGGAGCAGAAGTAGGCCATTCAGCCCATCGTGTCTTCTCTGTCTTTCAATGAGATTGTGACTGATTTGATGCGATAATCCTCAACTCCATTTTACCACCTTATCCCCATAACCCTCGATTCCCTTACTTATTATAAATCTGTCTATCTCAACCTTGAATATACCTAACAACCCAACTACAGCTCTCTGCGGTAAAGAATTCCACAGGTTCACTACCCTCAGATAATGAGGTGACCTCTCATTCTTCCAATGAGTACAGACCCAACCTACTTAACCTCTCCTCATAAGAAAATCCCACCATACCCGAGATCAAATATCGTGAACCTTCTCTGGACTGGCTCCAATGCCAGTATATCTTTCCTTTGATGAGGAGACCAAAACTGTTCATAGTATTGCAGGTGTGGTCTAATAGTGCCTTGTAGAGTTTCAGCAAAGCTTCCTTATTTTTATACTCCATTCCCTTTGAAACAAAAGCTAACCACAGTGGCAAGCACTGCACCTCACAGTGCCATGGACCCAGGTTCGATTCCGGTGTTTGGTGATTGCCTGTGTGGAGTTTGCATGTCCTCCTCGTGTCTGCGTGGGTTTCCTCTGGTTCCTTCCACAGTCCAAAGATGTGTCGGTTAAGTGGATTGACCCTGGTAAATTGTTCCTTAGTGTCCAAAGATGTGTAGTTTAGGTGAGTTAGCTATGATAAATGCATGGAGTTATAGGGGTAGGGTGGAGGGGAGGGCCAGGGTAAGATGCTCTGTTGGAAATTTGGTGCAAACTTGAAAGGCCAAATGGCCTCCTCCTGCACTGTAGGGATTCGTCTTCCCAATTACCTGCTGAACTTGCATGCTATCTTTTTGTGATTTGTGCACCCAAACACCCAAATCCCTTTGTGCTATAACTTTCTGCAGTCTCTCTCCATTTAAATAATGTTCAGCTTCTTTATTCTTTCTACCAACGTGCATAACTTCATATTTTCCTGCATTATATTTCATCTGTCCCCAGCACACAAGCTACCTACCCGGAAAATAGGTTCAGCTTGATCGAATTTCTATTTTAGCATTGCCAAATTTAAGCATTAATACTTTGTTTCAAAACATGTCTGCTGTGCAGTTTAGAATGATCGGTTCAAAACTGATCAGTTCTCTTACATTTGGGAGTGCTTGGGCGATTGCCTGAAGGTAGAATGTACCTTTAGGTATTTTTCATTTCTGCAATAAAGGCCAGCAATTTTCAATGTGCTCTAATGCACAGTTAATTGTTGAGTTTCATGGACAAAATATCAGAAGGTTTATTAACTACACTGCATTCATTTGTACTTGGTTAATATACCTCCTTCCTAACTACTTAAGCAATATTTTTGTGGTGCAGGGATCTGTACTTAGTAAAATTGTCTATACGGAGTTAGACTCAGGCAGGTAACAGCAGACCTATTGCAAATGGACAGTGCACTAGAGAAGAAAAATGCTAGATTCCCTTCTTCTATCTTTGTAAGATTTGTGACATTTTGACGCAGGCAGAAGAAAGTGTGCCCACTGCAGTTTTGACAACTCCAAACTCAGTCAATGTAAGATACAACTAAAATTTGAACTACGCACTCTCATCACCATATCTAAAGTAATGAAATTAGGTCATTGTCTCAATGCAATTTGTGGGATGTTGCTGCATACAAATTGTGCCGCATTTCCTACATCATAACAATTATGCCACTTTAAAGATATTATATTGGCATTTTGAATGAACTAGAAAGTTATGGAAGCATGAAAGAAGATATTGAAACACAAGTTTTAATTTTTCTTTCTTTCAATGCTTGACAGTTATAGTGGCAAGGCCCTTTAAGGGGCGGCGCGTTTCCCGAGGGCCACATGATTGGTAAGGACCCTACAGATCGTCCGGTGGGAAACAGCCAATTGGCAGGAGGGTGCGTATCATGGGTCGAGAATGGACTTGCATTTGGAGCCAGGGAGTCAAGCAGAGCAGTCACATTGTAACCTAGTCTGACCTTGTTGTATACTTGATCTATTACAACAGTTATTTTCTACATGGTGATACATTATCATAAACATTTACCAGTTGTCCAAATGTAAACTTTTACATGGTTTTAGAGTACTGGTTTAGAGGCTGTGACTCAGAGAGTTAGAAATAGGCCTCCCTTTTACTGCATTGTGGTCAATTGGCCAAAAGAAAAACCGACAAACAGAATACAAGTCATATTAACGTAATCATAGAATCTCTCATGGTGCTGAATCAGAGAAATCGATAAAAAAGTCTGAGGCGGAAAGGGAAAAATATATTGCCTGAGGGCTGGGCAAAGTAGGTTTTGCATCATTTTTGCAGCCTTTGGACATATGAGGATCTGGACAGCTAATGTTATGAGTTATGTTTACTACTGCAGACTGCAGACTCAACAGGGCTAATAATTTCAAACCCAATCTGCAGGTATCCAATGCATTTGCCAGTCCTCTGCATCAAAATGTAAGTCACTCTAGCCAACATTAGATATTGTAGCCATCCACTGTGACTCCTCAGCTAGAAGTCAAGCTGTCAGTGGAAATTGAACAAATATCCAGATTCTGCTGTGCTATTTGGCAGTTCAGAACTATTGGCTAGATTTAATTCTTGGCGGAGAATATTTCAAAATCCCTTTCCTGGTATTTATTAGCTGCTGACAAAATGGTAAAATTATGAACAAGTCACTTAGTGAGTATAAAATTCCAGAAGGCTACATTGGTGGTGACATTCTCATCTATTTGTCTCAAAATATTTTCTGTTGTGCATTTTGTCAATTGTGCAAAAGGGAAACTAGATTTTTACTGTAGGGTGGATTGGCCTATAGACATCATGTAGAGGTAACAAGTATGATGACATGTCACACATTATATCAATCAAGTCCTGACAAGGGATTGCATAAATTATACATAAACAAAAATATAAGGCAGCACTATCGCTACATTTTAGCAGTGCATGTGGACATGAAGTCTGGAAATGACTGATGGCAATATTGGTGGATTTATGCTTGTGTAACCTCCCTTCACTCTTTTGACACAGATGCTAATCCATTAATTTTAAATAGGCTAAAAGATTCCGATAGACGGAGATATATTATAATGTGTTGCTCTTCCATTTGCTAAATGGGCAATAATACTTTGAAGCTACAGATTTGGAAAGTAAGAATGTAAAATTCTGTTCTGGGACAGGATGTTAGCAAGGATGTATGTTGTAAGCATTGAAAATAGCACAGGCATAGAGTCTACGTTGTACAAGTCATTGACAGCAAAATAAAAGACACTAAGTTGGAATTCAATGGATCAGACTGATCCAATTGGCTTTTATGTTATGTTCAAAGACAAGACTGGTACATAATCATAGGGCACAGGGAGCAGCACCTTGCCAGTATAAACAAATTAACACCATATAAGGAGCGGAGAGTATTCATTTAGGAGAAAGTGGCTGAGAGGCAACAGACCTGAGGAGAGCAGAGTGGTTTACAGCTCAATGGGTAAGTGCCAAATTACTTATGTCTCCTAGCTACCCATGACATTCAGTGGAATTACCATTACTGAATCCGCACTATCATCATCCTGGGGACTACCGCTGACTAGAAACTGAACTGGACTAGCCTTATAAATTCTGTGACTGCAAGAGCAGGTCAGAGGCGAGGTATTCTGCAACAAGTAACTCACCTCCTGACTCCCCAAAGCCTGTCCACTATTTACAATAAGAAGTCTCACAACACCAGGTTAAAGTCCAACAGGTTTATTTGGTAGCACAAGCTTTCTGAGTCTCGCTCCGTGAGTGAGGAGTTCTGTTCACAAACAGGGCATAAACAGACACAAACTCAATTTACAAGATAATGGTTGGAATGCGAGTCTTTACAGGTAATCAAGTCTTAAATGTACAGACAATGTACAAAGGTACAGACAACCGACACTATACACTAGATACATTGATGACATTTTCTTCCTTTGGACTCATGGTGAACAATCATTGAAACAACTATACGATGACATCACAAGTTCCATCCCACTATCAGACTCACCATGGACTACTCTCCGGAATCGGTTGCTTTCTTGGACACACGCATCTCCATCAAGGATGGTCACCTCAGCACTTCACTGTACCGCAAGCCCATAGGTAACTTCACGATGCTCCACTTCTCCAGCTTCCACCCTAAACACATTAAAGAAGCCATCCCCTAGGACAAGTCCTCCGTATACACAGGATCTGCTCAGATGAGGAGGATCGCCCTCATAAGAACAGGATATGGCGCTCGAATCATCGATCAACAATTCCGACGCGCCACAGCGAAAAGCCGCACCGACCTACTCAGAAGACAAACACGGGACACGGCGGACAGAGTACCCTTCATCGTCCAGTACCTCCCCGGAGCGGAGAAGCTACGACATCTTCTCCGGAGCCTTCAACATGTCATTGATGAAGACGAACATCTCGCCAAGGCCATCCCCACACCCCCACTTTTTGCCTTCAAACAACCGCACAACCTCAAACAGACCATTGTCCGCAGCAAACTACCCAGCCTTCAGGAGAACAGTGACCATGACACCACACAACCCTGCCACAGCAACCTCTGCAAGACGTGCCGGATCATCGACACAGATGCCATCATCTCACGTGAGAACACCATCCACCAGGTACACGGTACATACTCTTGCGTCTTGGCCAACGTTGTCTACCTGATACGCTGCAGGAAAGGATGTCCCGAGGCATGGTACATTGGGGAGACCATGCAGACGCTACGACAACGGATGAACGAACACTGCTCAACAATCACCAGGCAGGAGTGTTCCCTTCCAGTTGGGGAACTCTTCAGCAGTCACAGGCATTCAACCTCTGACCTTCGGGTAAGCGTTCTCCAAGACGGCTTTCATGACACACAACAACCAGAATCGCTGAGCAGAGACTGATAGCCAAGTTCCGCACACATGAGGACGGCCTCGACTGGGATCTTGGGTTTATGTCACACTATCTGTAACCTCCACGACTTGCTTGGGCTTGCAAAATCTTACTAAATGTCCTGGCTGGAGACAATACACACCTCTTTAACCTTTGCTTGGCCCTCTCTCCACTCACATTGTCTGTACCTTTAAGACTTGATTACCCGTAAAGACTCACATTCCAACCATTATCTTGTAAATTGAGTTTGTGTCTGTATATGCCCTGTTTGTGAACACAGCTCCTCACTCACCTGAAGAAGGAGAAAGACTCCGAAAGCTTGTGCTACCAAATAAACCTATTGGACTTTAACCTGGCGTTGTGAGACTTCTTACTGTGCTTACCCCAGTCCAACGCCGGCATCTCCACATCATCACTATTTACAAGTCAGCAGTGTGATGGAATACTCTCCACTTGCCTGGATGAGTGCAGCTCCAACACTCAAGGAGTTTCATACCACCCAAGACAAAGCAGCACACTTGATTGGCACCCCATCCACAAACATTCACTCATTCCACCACTGATACACAACAACAGCAGTGTGTACCATCCATCGGATGCATTGCAAGAACTCACCAAGGCTCATTAGTCACCACCTTCAAAACCCACAAACACTGCTATCTGGAAGAACAAGGGTAGCAGACACTGGGAACACCATCACCTTATGGTGGCATCTAAGCAATCCCACTAACCTTCTAGAATACAGATTGCTGGGAAACTTTGAGAATCTGTAGCCATGGTGGCAGCAGTCTGGCCATGCATAGCAGTAAACTGATGGTAACAAACTGAGCTTGCATGACTTCATTCCGAACTCCCCCTGCAGCACTCTGACAATATTTGGTTTCTGCTTGAACAACAAAGAAGCTTGAGATGCTTGACATCAGATGCTGCATCATGGCTGGGTTCACAAGTTCTTATGGAATTGGACACCACTCCCATGTTGGAAAGAATGGCTCCAAACTTTGTGCAAACCCTTGTGCAAGATTGATGCTGGATTCTTTCATGTTCCTTGACAATAACCTCAGGCTTTTTTCCATGCACGGCATTTCTCTCTGCATGTCCACCAGTCTCTCCTCATTCGCTGCTCATCAAAGTCCTCAGTAGCAGAAATGTGAGGTAATGCATTTTGGGGTCTAATACAGATGGGAAATATACATTAAATGGCAGAACCCTGAAGAGTATAGATCGGCAGAGGGATCTGGGTGTACAGGTACACAGGTCATTGAAAGTGGCAACGCAGGTTGGGAATGTAGTGAAGAAGGCATACAGCATCTGGAAGAACATGGCATGCTTGCCTTCATCGGCCAGGGAATTGAGTTTAAAATCTGGCAAGTCATGATGCAGCTTTCTAGAGCCTTAGTTAGGTCCCACTTGGAATATAGTGTTCAATTCTGGTCGCCACACTACCAGAAGGATGTGGAGGCTTTGGAGAGGGTACAGAAATGTTGCCTGGTATGGAGGGCATTACTATGAGCAGAGATTGGAGAAACTTGGTTTGTTCTCACTGAACGACGGAGGTTGAGGGGCGACCTGATAGAAGTCTACAAGATTATGAGAGACATGGACAGAGTGGATAGTCAGAAGCTTTTTCCCAGGGTGGAAGAGTCAATTACTAGGGGGCACAGGTTTAAGGTGCAGGGGGCAAGATTTAAAGGAGATGTACGAGGCAAGTTTTTTTTACAGAGGGTGGTGGGTGCCTGGAAATCGCTGCCAGGGGAGGTAGTGGAAGCAGAGACGACAGTGACTTTTAAGGGGCATCTGGACAAATACATGAATAGGATGGGAATAGATAAATATGGCCCCTGGAAGGGTAGGGGGTTTTAGTTCAGATGGACAGCATAGTCGTTGCAGGCTTGGAGGGCCGAAGGGCCTGTTCCTGTGTTGTAATTTTCTTTGTTCATTGGCAACCATATCTACCAGGAGGATGGCACCTGTGCTCCCCTTGTTCCCTGACCTGACTGCAGGGTTAATCATACCTGCTGTCTCACTGCGTGCCGATCTTGCCTCTAAGACATCCTCTGAAATATGTGCAGTGTCAGTATTTGGACTGGTGGCTGTGAGAGTGAGTGACAGTGTTTCTTCATCACCTGCCTCTTCCACTTCTTGTTCCTGGCCAGGTGTCAGCTCTTGACTATTTGAAAGCAGAAGCAAAAATGTTAGCTCTGTAGTGTGTACAGTGGTGAGGAATGTAAGAGATCCATGCAAACACCAACTGCACCTTCTAAAGTAGAAGAGATTGTGTCACGAGAGAAGTGGGATGTGATGAGAAGTTACGAGCGTAGTGTCACCTTCAATAGTTTCAGTCCCACTGCTGGCTATAGTCATTGTCACTCCAACAAAGGTGAGCTCGTCTCCTCCATCAGGTTGAGGACATTCAGCCATGCCTTCCACTACTACCCCAGTTGTTTCACTCCCCCCACCATGCAGTTATCTCTTGCTGCCTTTGGTTACATGCCCCCTTGCCCTGCAGGCAGGAGAGGGGGAATTGTGTGAGAAACTGTGGTGCAATCTTTTTTAGGGGTGCGTGCGTGTGTGTTAACTTATATATGAGTGTGAGGCTTGCAATAGTGCTAAATGCTTGAGGATGAGCTGAAGGATGTGGATGTCAGATGTGAGGTCCGACTGATCGAGGATGAATTCAGTGACTTTGACCACTCATGTGAGGTAATTGAATTTCTGTGGCATTGTGTCCAGCTCCTCGGAGCTATTTTCCACGTGGTGTGCTGTTAATTACAGCATGTGGGAGCTTAGGGGGAGGGAAACATTGCAACCCCAGGCAATCAGAACCGCAGTGAGCATCCCATAGCTCGAGGAAAGTGGGCTCAGAGTGGCTGAGCTCAAGTCTGAGCTGCTGCCATTTCACAGCATCAGCATGGAGGAAAGTTACCTGGACAGTGTGTTCTGGGAGGTAGTCACACGCTTAGATCAAATAGAACTTTAGAGTTAGTCAATGGTGAAGGACTGGAGGGTGTAACTGCGAATCAGGAAGGTATGGAGCTACAGTAGGGAGTTCCGGAGGAGCCTCAGCACTTGGCTTTGACCAATTGGTACAAGCTACCTGTGCGGATAAGAACAGGAACCACAGGGTGGATGGGCAGACTGACTGGATGGACACCAGGGTGCTGGAAGCCATTCAAGTAGAAGCAGTGAAAAGGAATGTGGTAATGATAGGGGACAGTACAGTCAGGGGAAATGATACTGTTCTTTGCAGCCACAACTGGGAGTTCTAAAGGCTGAGTTGTCTGTCCAGTAATGGCTATCTAGTATCACTGTCTTCTCAAAGTTAATCTTGTATCGTGATCCTAGCCCATATTTTTGGGGGGTGATTGAGTTTTGCTCCCAGGGTGTTTTGCATCATCAATATGTCCATTAATACTGACTTTGCACAAGTGAATATAACCAGGCAACATATAACTAGATAAATGCTTGCGGGTGTTTTTGGAATACATTGTGCATTCTGATAATACTCTGCTATTATGCTGAATCTTGGCTTTATGGGAAAACCAAGGCAACATGAGGAAAACATTTTGTTTTAATGTAGCAAGTTGTGATGATCTGGAACGTGCTGCCTGAAAGGGTAGTGGAGGCAGTTTCAATATAACTTTCGAAAGAGAATTGGATAAATATTTTAAAGCATGAAAAAATAGGGCTGCAGGAAAAGGCTGGGGAGTGAGACTAATTGGATAGTTCTGCTAAAGAACCAGCACTCACAGGCAACATGTGTCTAATGATCTTCTCTGCTGTTGCTTCCAGTGATTCCTTGACCCTTGGAGCACAAAGTATTTATAACTTCTGGTAGAGCCAACTACCCGTAATTACTGTTTCAGTGTGAGTCTGAGCTAAGCTTGTCAAACAACCTGATTACTCTGCTATAGTGTTTGAGATGAAGATTGAGAAATACTAAAAAATCCATTTATATTTGGCTGTATTTTACATTAGTTTTATAATTTAAAAAAACTTACAAGCAGAACACTGTAAAAGCTACTGCCTATATCTGCACAGAACTTTGCTACAGGCTACTTACATCTGGATTCACTTTATCATTCCAATCTGTAACTTGTACTAAAGCTCACTATCTCTTGGGATGTCCTGCCCCATGCATACTGTGAGTCGAGAATCGATCTGTTTAGTCATGCGAAAACCCAAGGCAGAAGCGTGTGACCCTGAGTAGACATCCTTGAATCAGGAGAGAGCTACCGCCCCAGATAGCCAAAGCTCAACACTGAGGTTTTCTGTGCAACTTCAGGAAAGAAGACACCAGAACAGAAATGCGTCAGCTGTGGCTCAGTTGGTAGCACCATTGTTTCTGACCCACAAAGCTCTAGGTTAAGTCCTACTCCAGGGCCTAAGCACAAAAAATCGAGGCTGACACTCACTCCAATGCAGTACACTGCACTGACGGAGTTACTGTTTCTCGGATGAGTCATTAAACTGTATTCTTTAACATTCAGTGTAAATATGAGGTAGATGTGAATCAACAGGCAAAATGTGGTCAAACACACTATGCGACAAAATAAATGACAAGTGTGACCAAACCCAATTCCATGGATTTCTCAACAAACCACTCAGATGTTTATCACATTGTCCCATCCACCTGCTCAGATTGGTGAAAAAGATTCTGTGTACACTATTTCAAAGAAAAGCAGGGGAGGTGTCCTGAATAATATTTACCCCTCAATTCAATCAAAATCAGAAAAAAACCCAGATTACCTGACCATTATCACATTGCTGCTTGTGGGACCTGCTGAATACAAATTAGCTGCTTAATTTCCTACATCACAACAGTAACTACACTTCAAAGATGACTTCACTGGTTTATGTACATTGAGACATCCAGTGGACATGAAAAGTGCTACATAAATGGAAAACTTTCCTTTCTTTAACTGTGAATAGATTAGGAACATCTTGGTAGAGACTTGTTCAGGTTAAAACTGTATTCTGCTGAAACATAAACTTACCTTCATCTGGAGTTTGGAGGTTGGGAACTTCAGTTCGGTTATTTTACACTCTTCAGGCTGAGGACTGGCTCTGGGAACCTGTGCAGAAGAAAAATGAACTGTGTCAAAAAATGCAGGTCAAATGACCAGATACAGGGTGCCATTACCTAGGAGAAGCCCAGGAGGCAAACCAGGGAGGAGGGCTAGGAGAGGTCCCAAACCAGGGAGGAGAACAGGGAGAGGTTCTAAAAGGAAGGGCGGCACGGTAGCACAGTGATTAGCACTGCTGCTTCACAGCTCCAGGGACCTGGGTTCTATTCCTGGCTTGGGTCACTGTCTGTGTGGAGTTTGCACATTCTCCTCGAGTCTGCGTGGGTTTCCTCCGGGTGCTCCGGTTTCCTCCCACAGTCCAAAGATGTGCGGGTTAGGTTGATTGGCCATGCTAAAATTGCCCTTAGTGTCCTGAGATGCGTAGGTTAGAGGGATTAGTGGGTAAATATGTAAGGATATGGGGGTAGGGCCTGGGTGGGATTGTGGTCGGTGCAGACTCGATGGGCCGAATGGCCTCTTTCTGTGCTGTAGGGTTTCTATGATTTCTATGATTCTATGAAGTCACAGGCAAGGGATAAAAGTTAGGGGACAGAAATAGGTCTGATTGAATTAAGTTAAAAGAAAGCAGCAGAGCAATAGGCTCTAAATTACAGAAAGTGCTGAGCAGACCACAAGCAAAGTAGGCATGTGAGAAGCCCTGAATACCTGAGAAGGCAGCCAAAGATTGGTGCCTCCATGCTGTAAGCCATTGGGTCCTCCTTGGCACAGCTAGAGATCTGAAATTGTGCTCGGAAGGTGAGTATACTTGGAAATAATAATCTCAGACAGTGAGATTGAAAGCCTGTGAGGTGGGTCCTTGTTGAAGCCGTCTGAGTGGGAGTGATCTTTGGAGAGAATTCCAAGGTGAAATCTTCAAATATGGAGATTGAAAGCTTTATGAGAAAGATGAAGTTTTAGTGAGATTGTTTGGCTCACAATGTGACAAACATTGTGTTGTAGAGAAATCCATAGAATCAGATTTGGTCTCATTTGTCATTTATTCTGTAGTGTGGTGTGTTTGACCACATTTTGTCTGTTAATTCACATATACCTGATACTTACCCTGATGTTAGAGGATAAGATAGATAATGCAAATTCATTTATCTTTTGGAAAAAGTAAAGTTTACTTTTGTTCGTTCTAAACCTGTTGAATCTTGTGGCTTTATTTACTTAGTAAGTGTCTCGAATCTCAAACTTTGTCTACTTTAAACAAAATGTTACTGGTCCCTAACCGACCTCCCCAACTCATGGTCTGGCTAAGAATCATAGCAGAATGTAAAGAAATGTAGACTCTAATAGATTCATGCAATGAGCAACTGTACAAATAAGAAGTGATCATTGTCACAAATTGGAAGGAGATGAAGGGAGAATGATAGAGAGACAGGCAGCTCAGTTCAACTGATTGTAAAGAACTGTTAGTCTACAGCGAATTCCTCTGTAACTTTAATATAGGCCATGTTCATTTAATTCTTCAAATGCTCCATAATCCAAGCTCATATTGGCACGTATACAGGACTCTGACATTTGTCTATATACTATAACAAATGCATTCCCAACAATGGTCCTTGAGTAGATAGTCTAACAAACCCCGAGAGAACCTGGTTATCAGAAACGTCTCCTGCCACGATTTAAAAACTGGGAAATAGCATTGTGAAGAAGTTAGGGGAACAGAACCTCATCATTCAAATTCACTTTATAGCCTTCATCGAGTTCAATAATTTCACATCAGAACCTCTGACCCCATTTCGTTGAACATCAGCTGTTGGGAATGAGTCTGCTATTCCATTTACATTTATTCTCAAACCACCTTTTGTTTCTTTACTTATCTCATTGTCATCTCCTTTTGCCTTGCATCAATAATCGCTTATTGTTCAATCTCTTCTGCTGTCCATCCTGTCACAGACTTTCTCCATGGCTCTTTCCTTCTCTCTCCTTTTAATGGAGGTGGCCTCCATGTGGCAGGCTAGGGATCGCAGTGGAGCTGGAGGCTTCAATGCCCATTGACATGGCTGTGGGCAGGAAAGACCTCACCTGTGGCCCAAACGTTTTGCCGGAGTGATTTTCCCTCTGCCATTGCTGGCTGTGTTCCTCATAATTTTGTACTCGTATCCATCCATGCCTCTGAGGGCACCTCCACGTTGAGGCACGTTTGTGGTCATCGATCTACCTCAGCAGCACCCACCTCTCCAGGCAGGACTACCAAGTCTTCGGGGAGAAGTTAGCCCTCTGATTGGGATGGCAGCAATGGGAACTCACCCATTAACTTTAATAAGACAATGAGTGGAAACACAGCCAATTAGGAGGTGATCTCTAGGACAATTGTGTCACCACAGGTAAATCATGCACATCCTCTGTGTCTCTCCCCACAGATGCTGCCTGACCTGTTGAGTGTGTCCAGGCTTTTCAGCTTATGTTCTTTGAGCTCTCTTTCCAGTACTTTGAGGGTTCCAGTCTGAGGTGCAGAAGATAGTAACAGAGATTCCCTATCATTAATGCTCAGAAACAGGCTGGCCTAGCATTCCCTTCATCCAGTGGAAAGTTAGAAGGGAAGGTCAGGTTTAAAAGGCCACCTCAGCTACTGCATGAGGCATAGTTTTAGATTTCTGAGACTTTCTATTTTCCAGCCTGACCAAATCTCTTGATATCTTTCAATCTAATGGGTGTGTTTTACCGACAATATTAATGTGCAGCTGTATTTCCAGTTGCACACAGACTCGCTGTGTATTTCCAACATTTCCTGGCTCGGAATAAGCAACCAACCATCCTGTCAGTTCTTTCCAAGTATTGTGTCACATCTGATTACTTCAGAGTGAATGTACCAAGCCTTGTTACATTTGTCAATTTTATGCTAGTTATATAGCATCACTGTCCACCCAGTAAGCAGATATCCAGGTGTCTGCTGTGTTAGCAGTTCTGAATGGCGGAATCATTGCGCCTCCCAGGTCCAGATTCCTGGCCCGCTAGCATCTCCCACCCCGCCAGGAGTATTTCACTCGCTTCCCACTTTCAGGGAACTAGCGGAACGACCCCACTGGAGTGAAGGGAGGGCAATCGGGGCTCCCAGGTGGTGTTCCCTGGGCATGGGCACCCTGGCAGTGCCAGCTTGTGCTCCCTGACACTGCCCAAGGGGCAAAGTGCCCATGCCCATCAGACATGGGGCAGTGCCAAGGGGGCAGGGCCCGCTGCCACTCTGCATGGGGGTTGGTCAGGGCTGGATGGAGGCCAGCGATCGGGGCGGCTTGGAGGGGGGGTTGTCAGCTTGGAAGGTCTGTAGGGGGTGGGGGGGGCGGTCTGGAGATTGGGGGGGCTCCGGGATGGGAGGGGAGTCAGGGCTGGCCCGGGAATGGTCATGGGGCTGCGATCGAGCTAAACAGCAGACTGCAGGCTGACAGTTTGGGGCCACTGTGCATGCACGGAGCTCCGGAACTGTCAGCCTCCAACGTGAATAGGCCCCACCCCCCGAGCTTTTAATGATATTCCCGATTGTGACCTTTGCAATGCACAGAGTGTGGGGGAATCTTGTCTGAATTCGCATTGAAAGACCCAGCGCGATTTACATCAGTTTTCCTGCAAATTTGACACTTAGAACTTTTTGGGGAGAATCGCAGCTAAGGTGTTAATGATGGAAGATTGGCCTTGCACCATCTAGCTGATAGCACTGACTAAGAAGGATGTGAGGTCAGTCCCCACTCTAGGAATTGAAAATACAATCACTGATATTTCAACGCAGAAATGAGAGAGAGCACTAAATTGTTAAAGGTACTGTCCTACAGAAGGGATGTTACTCTTTCAACAGCACCTTCTAAACCCATGACCATTACCACCTAGAAGGACAAAAGGCAGCAGAGACTCCCACCACCATTGGGGGGAAGTTCCCCTCTAAGTCATTCATCATCCTGACTGAGAAATATATTGCTGTTCCTTCACGGCTGCTGGGTCAAAATCCTGGAATTCTCTCCCTAACAGCACTGTGGGTGTACCTACACCACATGGACTGCAGCATTTCAAGAAGACAGTTCAACAGCACCTTCTCAAGGGCAATTAGGGATGGGCAGTAAGTTCTCGTCTAGTATTTGGATGAGAATTTCGGAGGCATGGCGAATAAGTTTGCAGATGATACCAAGATTGGTGGCATAGTGGACAGTGAAGAAGGTTATCTAAGATTGCAAAGGGATCTTGATCAATTGGGCCACTGGGTTGATGAATGGCAGATGGAGTTCAATTTAGATAAACATGAGGTGACGCATTTTGGTAATTGAACCGGGGCAGGATCTACTCAGTTAATGGTAGGGCGTTTGGGAGAGTTACAGAACAAAGAGATCTAGGATTACAGGTTCATAGCTCCGAAAGTGGAGTCACAGATAGACAGGGTGGTGAAGAAGGCATTTGGCATGCTTGGTTTCATTGGTTAGAATATTGAATACAGGAATTGGGAAGTCTTGTTGGAGTTGGGATGTCTTGTTGAAGTTGTACAAGAAATCAGTAACGCCACACTTGGAATAATATGTATAGTTCTGGTCACCCTATTATAGAAAGGATATTATTAAGCCAGAAAGCGTGCAGAAAAGATTTACTAGGATGCTACCAGGACTTGATGGTTTGGGTTATAAGGAGAGGCTGGACTTTTTTTCCCCTAGAGCATGGGAGTCTTAGTGATGATCTTATAGAGGTCTATAAAATAATAAGGGGCATTGATAAGGCAGATAGTCAACATCTTTTCCCAAAGGTAGGGGAGCCTAAAACTAGAGGGCATAGGTTTAAGGTGAGAGGGGAGAGATACAAAAGGGTCCAGAGGGGCAATCTTTTCACACTGAGGGTGGTGAGTGTCTGGAACAAGTTGCCAGAGGTATAGTAGAGGCGGGCACAATTTTGTCTTTTAAAAAGCATTTAGACAGTTACATGGGCAAGATGGGTATAGAGGGATATGGGCCAAATGTGGTCAATTGGGACTAGCTTAGTGGTAAAAACTGAACGGCATGGACAAGTTGGGCCAAAGAGCCTGTTTCCATGCTGTAAACCTCTATGACTTTAGCTTGCGATGCCCACATCCCATAAATGATTTTAAAAAAGCTTTACTGTCCTGCTTATCCAGTCTAATAATTAGACACACATTAAGATCCCATGACACTCTGAGGATGAGCAGGAAGGTTTGCATTTCCTCCATCGCTGAACTTCTGGACAACATCCCTTCCGAAATTAATTCAACAACAAAAATCAATAAAAGCAAAATACTGTGGAATCTGGAAGTCCAAAACAAAAACTGAAAATGCTGGATAAACTCAGCAAGTCTGGCAGCATCTGTGGAGAGAGAAACAAAGTTAACAGCCTGTGAGGTCCTCGAAGTGGCAGACAGCAGTGGATTGCTACTCCGCACTGAGTTACCTGTGCTTAAATTGTAAAGTGCCTGATCTCCTGACCTTCCCGACTCAGGCCGGGTGAACTCGAGAAGAGCATCGCGTCCTCAGCTCCAGGACAATGTGCAAAAGAAGTTCAGCGATGGAGGAAATGCAAACCTTTTACAGCAATAGCTTCTGTAAAGCAGGTGGGTTTAAAGGTCCCACTGAAAGCAAGGAGGCAAATTTCTGAGGTGGGAATGAGATGTGGGGGTGGGAGTCCAGACATTGCTGGAGAAGATCCAGTCATGGGGGGAGGAGTTTGGACATTGAGGGTGGGTGAGGAGTTGGACATCGGGGGGATGGGGAGTTGGGCCATTAGGGAGTTGGGGTGTTCGGACATCAAGGGGTAGTCGGCATCACAGGGTTGGGGGTATAAACATCAGTGAGGGAGGCGGGGTGCTTAGTTAGGATTGGGGTGGGGGACCCCTGGGAGGATCAGTGTTGTTGAGGGGGGGGTCCTGTGCCAGACTCAGTTTGTGCTTTTAAAATAGTTACTCTGAAGTTAGAAGTGTTTTTTTTCCTCCTAATTCTTTCAGAGAAACTATTGGTGTAAAACTACCAGAACCATTCCAAAGTTAGCGATTTAAATCACTTTGATGGATAGTTCCCAGCCCCGGGCAATTGTCCAGGGGAAGTTAGCCCTTACCTGGAAACATCCAAGTAGGACTCCCTAGTGCATTTCTGATGCAGGGGAGCCATGAAATTAGAGGCCAATATGAGTCCATCTGACTTCTTTAGAGTTAACAATAAATCGATTGACCATTCAGTCATCACCTGGCTGTGGAATCCTGGAATGTGCAATTTGGCTGCCACATCAAACAATGGTAAAAGGAGGCCACAAAATCAAGGTGACAATCTCAATTGATTGAACCCATGGTCCTTGGACCTGGTCAAATTATTACAGAAGATGCTAAATGTGTCTGACATTATCAGAGGAATTGAATAGCAAGAGGTGGTTTTAAGAAAGTGAATTTGGTTCTAACAACAAAGAGAATAAAAGAATAACAAAGAGCCTTTGGATAAGATTTACTCAAATGTTTTGTCAACACTTCTTTATGGCTGTGGACTGTAGGCAACCAAATAATCAAAAGACTCGAAGCTTTGAAATGTGGGCACATAGAGAAATACTTAGAATATCTTGGAAAGAGAGCAAATAACAAGAATGTCCCCGGGTAAAATGAAATCCAGAACAGGCATCATAGACAGCACTAAGAGCCGAAAATTGAGTTATTTTGGCCAACTAACAAGGTACAATGATATAGAGAGCACACTGATTGAAGGCCACTTCAATGATAAAAGGAGCTGTTAAAGACCAAGAGTTTCTTCGATAAGTAACATCAAGGAATGGACAGACATGAGCTATCAGGAGGCAGTAAAACAGCTTTCAGTAGAACCAACTGGTACAACTCTGCATCCAATCATCAGTAACTGGAAGGAACTTGGAGAGAGACATACTTTGCGATGTTTCCCAGGGATATGATAAGGCACTATATAAATTCACAAATAGGGAGAAATTGACCTTGTGTGATAGGATAAAATGGGTAATTGTGAGTCGCCAACCTCTGTTATATCTTCTGATTTCAACTCTGAGTCACTAATTTTTTTTATTCATAGAATCATAGAATCCTTACAATGCAGAAGGAAGCTATTCAGCCCATCGAATCTACACCGACCACAATCCCACTCAAGCCCTATCCCCATAACCTCATGCATTTACCCTAGTTAGTCCCCCTGACACTAAGGGGCAATTTAGCATGGCTAATCCACCTAACCCGCACATCTTTGAAATGTGGGAGGAAACCGGAGCACTCGGAGGAAACCCATGCAGACACTAGGAGAATGTGCAAACTCCACACAGACAGTGACCCCATCTGGGAATCGAACCTGGGTCCCTGGTGCTGTGAGGCAGCAGTGCTGCCCCATTCGTTCATGGGATGTGTCCAATCACTGGCTGGGCCAGCATTTATTGCCCATCCCTGAGGATAATTTAGAGTCAACCACATTGCTGTGGATTTAGAGTTGCATGGAGGCCAGACCAGATAAGGACGACAGATTTCCTTCCTTAAAGGACATTAGTGAACCAGATGGGTTTTGCAACAATCGTCAATGGTTTCATGGTCATCATTAAACTTTTAATTCCAGACTTTCATTAAATTCAAATTTCACCATCTGCTGTGGTGGGATTCAAACCTGGGTCCCCAGAGCCTATCCTGGATCTCTGGATTACTAGTCCAGTGAAAATACCACTACGCCACTTCCTCAAATAAAACTCAGCAGACATTGAATATGGCTCATTAGCACTTGTTTTACACTACTTCACAAAGCCAAGACCTGAACCAAGGCATCTAAATGTAATACAGCACTTTGTTGTTACTTAAATCATTGATAAGTTCAGGACTCGGATTTACTAATCCAGTTTGCATTACTACTATTTTACAATTCACGTTCACTTTTTCACAAATGTTACTGAAAAGAGGAATATATGGCACTTCGTTACTCCTGTTGACTAGGGATCATGACTGTTGTCCTGTCAACAAAGTCAATTCATAAAAGATGATCGGTTTGAAATAATTTCTCATGCTAAGGACGTGGGCCAAGATTCTCCCAAAAAAAACAAAGTGCCCAACAGGCGACAAAATGGGAGGCTGACCCACCTGTTTTTTGAGCATACTGTGGTGAACCATCGTTGGTTCCCACTGGATAGTGCTGAGCCAGGGGCTGGCCAGTACTACAAGGATGTACATATGTTACTGTTGGGTTGTGCTATTGTTGCTGTTGGGGTTAGGGTGGGGTTGTTACACCTTTGTACTGTAGTGTTGTGGCACATCCCAGTCGGGCTCCGCCTCCTGGGAGAGGTATAAGAGTCCCTGCTCTGGCCGGGACCCCTTCAGTCTGGGATAGTGTATATAAGTTCTGGTAGCTTCGTTAACAGTAAATAAAAGCCTTTCATTTACTGAGCTTCAAGCCTCGTGTCTGAATAGCGCATCACATACTTAGTGAAATGAATCTCCGGCATTCACAGAGTGCCTCAGGGGAGTGCCCCAGTAAGTGGGGGGAGTGGGGGTAGGGCCTCATTCCGCTGGAGAGGCCGACAGCTTAGTGCTGAGTGAGCCATTGCGCGTTAACCAATCCATTGCGTTAACCAATCCGTCAGTGAGGAGTTCAGTGCATGCGCACGGCTCCCCCCACCCCCTCCGCATCGCCGGTCTCCTGATCACCAGTCCCCTTGTCCTGACTGCTGGCATCCCAAACTCCACCCACCCTCCCCCAAGCACTCTGGCCTACCTGACCTGCCTCCCCATTCGCCGGCCTACCTGATCACCCATCCCCCATGATCACTGGCTTACCCAATCCCACTCCTCCCTGCCAGGCCAGCCCCAAATGACCAGCCCTAACCCCTCCCCACCACGGGCCAGCCCCAATTGCCAGCCCTGATCTCCCCTCATCACATGCAGCCAGTCGCGAGTCCCACTACAGGCCCCCCGTGCTACTCGAGCAGCGCACTGGGCTGGGAGAATCACTCCCAGGGTTTCTTTTCCCAGATTATTGAACATGGTCATTATTTGAAAATACTAATCTATAAGACTCTTGATGTAACAATCAAATACAATATCTATTTATAGCAGTCAGCAGGCATTTATAGCTCTAAAATGGTGCATGCTGGTGTCATACATTTGTTTTTTGAGCTGCAGGAATGAAAGGTTGCTCACAACTAAACTTCTGCTTTGAGGGCAAGGTGCATGAAACTTTGACTGAGGCACTGAGAACATGGAAAGCCATTATTTATTGGGCAACATGCTTGCCACAGTTGTGTTTGCTAGCTGTTTATTTTATATGCTTCAGAGCTTGTCAGAAATAATGCAGTAGTTTCTATATGTGTAGGAACTTTATTTACAAGAGTTTTATGTAGTGCTTTAAAACGACTACTCAATGCTTACAGCTCTAGTTTCCTATAACTGCTGGCTTTTCTTTTCTCTGGGTCCACACCCAGGCTTCATTAATCATACAAGTGAGCATCAACATTAAGCTGACGCATAACCAAACACAGTGAACCACTGAACACCTCAGTCCACACAACTGAAAGGCCTGAATTAACAATCATGAGAAAAAATGGTGAAGGGCTATGTTGTCAATCTCCCAGAACTGACAGGATTTCAGGTGTGACTTAGCAGATAAGAAAGTCACAGAAATAAGTCAAGAATATTAATGTGTGATCGAGCATCTCATGCAATGTTGCTCAGAAATGAAATGATGGACAGGAATACAGCTGGTCCATCAGGCCTGTCCCACTCAAGATGTCTAGAGCATCATGACTAGACACCATCTAAACAAAAACAGAAAATGCTGCAGGTCTGACAGTTAAAGTTTATTTATTAGGCTTACATTAACACTGCAATTAAGTTATGTGAAAATCCCTTAGTCGCCACACTCCAGCGCCTGTTCCGGGTACGCTGAGGGAGGATTTAGCATGGCCAATACACCTAACCAGCACAGCTTTCGGACTGTGGGAGGAAACCGGAGCACCCAGAGGAAACCCACGCAGAAACGGGGAGAAGGTGCAGACTCCGCACAGTGACCCAAGCCGGGAATCAAACCCGGGTACCTGGCACTGTGAGGCAGCAGTGCTAACCACTGTGCCACCCCGATAATATCTGTGGAGAGAGAATAATGCCAATGTTTCAAGTAAGGATGACCCTTTGTCAGAGCTGAAAGCAAGGAAAACCGGACAAGATTTATACTTTGAGGGTGGGAGGATTGGGGGCTGTAACTGATAGACAAAAGGATAAAGGGAATGTAAATGGTGGTGGTAAAGAGTTATAATGGTGCTAAGAGTGTCCATTCAGAGATCAGAATGTGTAAATGGTAGGACAAAGGTGCAGAGCATAGGAATGTGGCAGACTGCCCTAGTGAGGAGGGGGCGGGAGAAACAAGATGGAAAGCGAGATTCTAGAAATGGAAAAATAATATAAGGTAATAAAAATGGATAAGATGAAAAGAAGAAATAAAATAAAATAAATGGACAGGGAGTGGAGGTGAAGGAGAGAGTTAGAGTTCATGCTCTGAAGTTGTTGAACTCAATGTTCAGTCCGGTAGGTTGTAAAGTTTCCAATTGGAAGATGAGGATAGGCTGCCTTATGAGGATAGGCTGAGGGAGCTCGGTCTTTTCTCCTTGGAGAGACGAAGGATGAGAGGAGACCTAATAGATGTTGAGAGGCATAGATCGGGTGGACTCTCAGAGGCTTTTTCCCAGGGTCGAAATGTCTGCTACGAGAGGACACAGGTTTAGGGTGCTGGGGGGTAGGTACAGGGGAGATGTTAGGGGTAAGTTTTTCACACAGAGGGTGGTGGGCGAGTGGAATCGGCTGCCGTCAGTGGTGGTGGAGGCGAACTCAATAGGGTCTTTTAAGAGACTCCTGAATGAGTACATGGAGCGTAATAGGATGGAGGGTTATAGGTAGGTCTAGAAGGTAGGGATGTGTTCGGCACAACTTGTGGGCCGAAGGGCCTGTTTGTGCTGTAGTTTTTCTATGTTTCTATGTTTCTATGAGGTGTTGTTCCTCAAGTTTGCGTTCGGCTTCACTTGAACATTGCAAAAGCTTAAGGATGGACATGTGGACAGGAGAACAGAGTGGTGTGTTGAAATGGCAAGTGAGAGGAAGCTCTGGGTTCTGCTTGCGGATGGACCAAAGGTGTTCTGCAATGCGGTCACCCAGTCTGTATTTGGTCTCTCCAATGTGGAGTAGACCATATTGGGAGCAGCGAATGCCATAGACACCATCTAAAATGGGGAACGCTACCCCGATCTGCTGTGTACATCCCTGTGCCGCTCTTGCACAGATTGGCACCTATCGCTGTAAGTGTCCTGTCATTAAGGAGCAATCAGGCTCCTACAATGCTATTGAAAGGATAATTGAAAGTTAAGAGCTGCTAGCCAGGTTTACCAGGGCTCAGAATATGGGCAGTGAAATGGACATGGGAGCTGTTGGGTAAAGCAGGTAAGTGCTTTCCATAGCACTGCTTGTGGGTCAGGAGGAGCAGAGTGGTCCCCCCTTTCTGAAGATCACAGCTTTGTTGTCACTTCTGTTGAAAGCAATGACCTCTCTGCCCAATCCCTGATCCACCCAAGATTGTGACTGGCAACTGACTAAATTGATGATCCCAAAGAATCGCAATCTTGGGAGCAGGTTTAGATTTGATGGAATCTCCATGTCCCCTTCTTCCATGTTCTGAAGGACCCTCCCCTTCATCGCATAAAGATGGGTCTGTTATATCAAAGAAAATTGGACAGGATGTGAATGGTTTCTCTGGAAAAATGAAGGGGATAAATTGAAATGGTCATTCCAATCATGAAGAGATAAACTTTATTTCGTGAAGGTTTCCCTGTGGGGCAAGGCCAGAACTAAGGGCCATGAATATTCGATAGTCACTAGTAAAGCCAATAGGGAAAACAGAAGAAATTATTTTACCCAGAGAGTGGTTAGAATGTGGAAATCCAGATTGCAAGGCACATTTAAGTGACTAGCAGAGATGCATTTAAGATTAACATATGAGGGAGAAATGAAGGGTAGATAGGCTAATAGGGTTAGATGAAGAGCAATGGAAGGAGGCTCTTATGCAGCATAAACCTTAGCATGAATCAGTTGAGCCAAATGGGCTATAATTGTGCTGTAAATTCTATGTAATAATAAGGCATGATATAAATACAAGTCTTTCTTTCATACACAAAAACACCAAAGTAGGCAAGCAACAGCTTATACGTTCTGCTTATATGTCTCCAGTGAATGTGATGAAAAGCTTTTTCAGTCTCCAAAGGCTGCCTGGCCATCCTCCCATTTTCCACCAATTCACTTAGTTGTCTGCTTATTCTCCTAGCTGTCTTCCAATCAGCTGAACATATACTCTGTTCCTTGTTCCCATTGTCACTGTTGAGTGTTCAGCATTGCTATGGCCGGTGAAGTGTCTGTTAAAATCCTAAAGGGCTGGACGGTCTTTGGAATCACACTCAAGGCAATTGACAGCACAAGAAAAGACTCCTTTAAACAATGCACTTACATTTTCTAAGATCACCGGAGAGCTTAGCCACCAGCAAAATTATATTGCAGTCAGCCTTGGAAGCCACATTGGCTGAATACCTGGATGGCTTGCTTCTGCCATCCTCCACTCCCAAAAGGGAATACTGGACAATCTCAGACAGCACTGAATCCCAACAATCTGAAATTTATCCTTGCTTTTCAAGGATCATGTGTGTCTGGAACTCTCTTCCTCTTTGAATATTTTTAAACAGTGACCTCTAGTTCTAGATTCTCCTACAAGATGAAAACCTTCTCCACATCCATCCTGTCATGACCCCTCAGGATCATAGAATCGCTAAGGTGCCGAAAGAGACCATTGGGCCCCTTGACTCTGCACTGACTCTCCAATAGAGCCCTACCCAGGCCTTATACCCATAACCCCACGTATTTACCTAGCTAATCCCCCTAACCTACATATCTTGGGGCACTAAGGGGCAATTCAGCATGGTCAATCCATCTAACCTGCATATCTTTGGACTCTGGGAGGAAACTGTAGCACCTGGAGGAAACCCATGCAGACACAGGAAGAACATGCAAACTCCACAGAAAGAACGTGCAAACTCCACAGACAGTCACCCAAGGCTGGAATTGAACCCAGCTCCCTGGCTCTGTGAGACAACGGTGCTAACCACTGTGCCACCATGCCGCCCAAGAATTTACAAAAGGTTTCAAGTCACCTCTTACTCTTCTAAACTCTAGTGGGTACAAATCTAACCTGTCCAAACTTTCCTCATAAGTCACCTTGTCTATTCTGGTTTTAGTCTTGTAAACCTTCTTTGAACAGTTTCCAACATATTTATATATTTTCTTAAATAAGGAGTCCAATACTGTACATTGTACTCCAGATATGGTCTCACCAATGCCCTGTACAACTGAAGCATAACCTCCCTACTTTTGTAATCAATTCCCCTTAAAGTAAATGAGTCCCAGTGTAATTCTGTCTCGAAGATCTAATCGTAGCATTATGTTCTCGTCAACTATATGAAACTCCCTGTGTGCAATGGAGATGACCCTCAGTGCAGATGGTTTGTCCACCATAAACCATAAGGCCCACTTGGGTACTGGGTTAATACAAAGAACAAAGAACAGTACAGCACAGGAAACAGGCCCTTCGGCCCTCCAAGCCTGTGCCGCTCATTGGTCCAACTAGACCAATCGTTTGTATCCCTCCATTCCCAGACTGCTCATGTGACTATCCAGGTAAGTCTTAAACGATGCCAGCATGTCTGCCTCCACCACCCTACTTGGCAGCGCATTCCAGGCCCCACCACTCTCTGTGTAAAAAACGTCCCTCTGATATCTGAGTTATACCTTGCCCCTCTCACCTTGAGCCTGTGACCCCTCGTGATCGTCACCTCCGACCTGGGAAAAAGCTTCCCACTGTTCACCCTATCTATGCCCTTCATAATTTTGTACACCTCTATTAGGTCTCCCCTCATTCTCCGTCTTTCCAGGGAAAACAAGCCCAGTTTACCCAATCTCTCCTCATGGCTAAGACCCTCCATACCAGGCAACATCCTGGTAAACCTTCTCTGCACTCTCTCTAATGCCTCCACATCCTTCTGGTAGTGCGACGACCAGAACTGGACGCAGTACTCCAAATGTGGCCTAACCAGCGTTCTATATAGCTGCAACATCAGACTCCGGCTTTTATACTCTATACCCCGTCCTATAAAGGCAAGCATACCATATGCCTTCTTCACCACCTTCTCCAACTGTGCTGCCACCTTCAAGGATTTGTGGACTTGCACACCTAGGTCCCTCTGTCTTTCTATACTCTTGATGGCTCTGCCATTTATTGTATAACTCCTGCCTACATTATTTCTTCCAAAATGCATCACTTCGCATTTATCTGGATTAAATTCCATCTGCCATTTCTCCGCCCAATTTTCCAGCCTATCTATATCCTGCTGTATTGTCCGACAATGTTCATCGCTATCCACAAGTCCAGCCATCTTCGTGTCAACCGCAAACTTGCTGATAACACCAGTTACACCTTCTTCCAAATCATTTATATATATCACAAATAGCAGAGGTCCCAGTACAGAGCCCTGTGGAACACCACTGGTCACAGACCTCCAGCCGGAAAAAGACCCTTCGACTGTTACCCTCTGTCTCCTGTGGCCAAGCCAGTTTTCTACCCATCTTGCCACCTCTCCCTGTATCCCATGAGCCTTAACCTTCTTAACCAACCTGCCATGTGGGACTTTGTCAAATGCCTTACTGGAATCCATATAGACGACATCCACGGCCCTTCCTTCATCAACCATTTTTGTCACTTCCTCAAAAAACTCCACCAAATTTGTAAGGCACGACCTCCCTCTTACAAAACCATGCTGTCTGTCACTAATGAGATTGTTCCGTTCTAAATGCGCATACATCCTGTCTCTAAGAATCCTCTCCAACAACTTCCCTACCACGGACGTCAAGCTCACTGGCCTATAATTACCCGGATAATCCCTGCTACCCTTCTTAAATAATGGTACCACATTCGCTATCCTCCAATCCTCAGGGACCTCACCTGTGTCCAATGAAGAGACAAAGATTTCCGTCAGAGGCCCAGCAATTACATCTCTTGTCTCCCTGAGCAGTCTAGGATAGATGCCATCAGGCCCTGGGGATTTGTCAGTTTTAATGTTACCTAAAAAACCTAACACTTCCTCCCTTGTAATGGAGATTCTCTCTAACGGGTCAACACCTCCCTCCGAGACACTCCCGGTTAACATGCCCCTCTCCTTTGTGAATACCGATGCAAAGTATTCATTTAGGATCTCCCCTATTCCCTTAGGTTCTAATCATAATTCCCCTCCTTTGTCCCTGAGAGGTCCGATTTTCTCCCTGACAACTCTTTTGTTCCTAACATAGGAATAAAATGCCTTAGGATTCTCCTTAATCCTGTCTGCCAAGAACATTTCGTGACCTCTTTTTGCCCTTCTAACTCCCCGTTTGAGTTCTTTCCTACTCTCTCTGTATTCCTCCAGAGCTCCATCTGTTTTCAGTTGCCTGGACCTAATGTACGCCTCCCTTTTCATTTTAATCAGATCCTCAATTTCCCTGGTTATCCACGGCTCTCGAATCCTACCTTTCCTATCCTTCCTTTTTACAGGCACATGCCTGTCCTGCAGCCTTATCAACTGTTCCTTAAAAGACTCCCACATGCCAGACGTGGACTTACCCCCGAACAGCCTCTCCCAATCAACGGCCACTAACTCCTGCCTAATCCGGCTATAGTTAGCCTTCCCCCAATTTAGCACCCTACCCTTAGGACAACTCTCGTCCTTGTCCATTACTATCCTAAAGTTAACAGAGTTGTGGTCACTATTTGCCACATGTTCCCCTACCAAAACTTTGACGACCTGACCGGGCTCATTTCTCAGAACTAGATCCAGTATAGCCCCCTCTCTAGTTGGGCTATCTACATACTGTTCCAAAGAACCTTCCAGTACACATTTTACAAATGCCTCCCCATCCAGACCACCAGCCCTAAGCACTTTCCAGTCTATACCAGGGAAATTGAAGTCTCCCACTACAACAACCCTATTTTTTCTGCACATAGCCAGAATCTCCTGACATATCCATTCCTCCACTTCCCGTGGGCTGTTGGATGGCCTGTAGTACACCCCCAGCATAGTGATTGCACCTTTCCTGTTTCTGAGCTCCACCCACAGCGACTCATTACATGACCCCTCTAAATTGTCCACCCTCTGCACCGCTGTAATATGCTCTCTAATACCGCTACTCCCCCACCTTTTTTAGCCCCTCCTCTGTCTCGCCTAACACACTTATACCCCGGGATATTCAGCTGCCAGTCCTGTCCTTCTTTTAACCATGTCTCCGTCACCGCAACCACATCCAAATTCCGCGTAAGCATTAATGTGATGCATATGGGCCTTGTTCCCATAACATTCGGCTGGACAATACATTACACTTTGCTCCAGTGTCAATCTTTTTTATTCTTCCTGCCAAAATGGACAATTTCACTTTTTCCCACATAATACTCCATTTGCCCATCTTTGCACACATTTAACCTATGTTCCTTTGTAGCCTCCTTGTGTCCTCTTAGCAATTTACTTTCCTACCTACCTTTGCGTCATCAGCAAATTTAGCAACCATATCTTCAGTCCCTTCATTCAAGTCATTTATATAAATTGTAAAAAGTTGAGACCCCAGCACCAATCCATGTGGCACACCACTCGTCACATCCTGCCAACCAGAAAAATATCAATTTATGCTATTTTGTTTCCTGTTACCTAACCAATCTTCAATCCATGCCAATATGTTACCCACTAAAGCATGAGCTTTTATTTCATGCACTTATCTTAGATGTGAAACCTTATTAAATGCCTTCTGGAAATCTAAATACAATCAGTCCCCTTTATCCACAGCACTTGTGACTCTTTGAAGAACTCCAATAAATTGGATAAACATGATTTCCTTCCTCATACATCAATCCCAACATCCCAGGAATTAGTCTATCACTATTGCTCTTCCACTCTTCCTCCTGTACAACAGGGTCAACTGGACACTGGCTACACTCCCCAGATGAATCATCACTTACATCAGTATTCAGAACTGCATACTGGTTGGAGAATGAGATATCCTTGGGAACCTCCTGCACTATTTGCCTGTTTTTTTCTTGACTGTCTGAGGGTCATCTGTTCCCCTCTCCCTGTATACCCTTAAGTGCAGGGTGACCCCATCTATAAACATGCTAACCCTGAAGATCTTAACTTCACATTTGCACCGCAGTGACTCCAGATGGCATTCAAGCTTTGAAATGCTATCCATAGATATCATATCTGAAACCATAGCTGAATAATTTTACTAAAGGTTGGAAGTGGGGATGTGGAATCTGAAACACAAAGGGACTTGGGAGTCCTGGCTCAGGACTCTCTTAAGGTTAACATGCAGGTTCAATTGGTAGTTAGGAAGGCAAATTCAATGTTAGCATTTATTTTTAGAGGACGAGAATACAAGAGCAGGGATTACTGCTGAGGCTGTATAAGGCTCTAGTCGGACCCCATTTAGAATATTAATAGCAGTGTTGGACCCCACACCTAAGGATGTGCTGGCCTTAGAGGGGGTCCAGAGGAGGTTCACAAGAATGATCCCAGGAATGAAGGGTTTGTCATATGAGGAGCTGTTGAGGAGTCTGGGTCAATACTTGATGGAGTTTAAAAGGGTGAGGGGGGATCTAATTGAAACTTACAGAATACTGAGAGGCCTAGATAGAGTGGACGTGGAGAGGATGTTTCCAGGAGTGGGAGAGACTAGAACTCGAGGGTACAACATCAGAGTGAAGGGACGCTCCTTTAAAACTGAGATGAGGAGGAATTTCTTCAGCCAGAGAGTGGTGAATCTGTGGAACTCTTTGCCGCAGAAGGCTGTGGAGGCCAGGTCATTGAGTGTCTTTAAGACAGAGATAGCTAGCTTCTTGATCAATAAGGGGATCAAAGGTTATGGGGAGAAGGCAGGAGAATGGGGATGAGAATCATATCAGCCATGATTGAACGGCAGAGCAGACTCGATGGACCGAATGGCCTAATTCTGCTCCTATATCTTGTGGTCTTATGTTCACTGATTATTTTTCTACAGTGATAAGTAGCATTCACAACTCCAACAATGCTTAAAAAGTTTGATACTGTTCAGTACAAAACAACAAGCTTGATCAACACACCATCCACTACCTTAAATGCTCAGCTGTTCCTCCACTGATGCACAGTGCCAAGATGCACTGCAGCAACTCACCAAAGCTCTTTTGACAGCACCTTCCAAACACATGACATCTATCATTTAGAAGGACAAAGACAACAGATGCATGGGAATAGTACCATCTGCAAGCTCACCTCCAAGCCATACACCATTCTGACTTGGAAACATAGAGATATACCTTCACTATCGCTGGTCAAAAACCTGAAACTCCCTCCCTAATAGCACTATGGATATACCTATACCACATGATCTGCAGTGATTCAAAAGGCAACTCACCACCACTTTCTCAAGAGCAATTAGGAACAGGTAATAAATGGCAATCTTGCTAGTGACACTCATGCCCTATGAACAAAATTAAGAGGAAAGTGGTGGTATGGATACAAAATTGTCATGTGACAAGAAGCAAAGTGTAGTGAAAGGATTTGTACAGACTGCAAGGTGGTTTGTGGCAGTGTTTTGCCAACTCTCCTCAACTTTTATAAATGACACAGACTTGGGAATAGGAAGTAGAGATTAAAGTTTACAGATGATACAAAATTTGGCAATTGGCAGATAATGAAGATGAGTATAGAGTGACAGACAGGAGAGTGAAATTGACAGGTGTGTGGCAAATCAAGGTCAATGTGCAAAAATGTGAAATGATGCACTTTTGGAAGGGCCAATCCTCTTCTTTGGCAGTCCCTCAAGGTGGAGGATGACTTGCTTCCACTCCAGAGAGGTGGGTTCTGCGGTGGCTGAATAGTCCAATCCTGGAGCCGCAGATTTGGTAGGGTGGTGTTTGAGGAGGTGAGTGGGTGGGACGCCCTGGATTCTGCATTCTCTTTTCGCTGTCTGCACTTGGCTTCCACGTGCTCCACCCAGTGACTCTTGAGGTGATTGGCGCCTTTGTGGATGCTTCTTCTCCAGTTTGTGCATTCTAAGGCAAGTGATTCCCACATGTTGATGGGAATATTGCATTTACTTAGGGAGGCTTTCAGAGTGTCCTTGTTCAGTTTGAGTGATCATTTGTCATTGCGGAGCTCAGATTAAAGCTCTTGGTATGGGAGTCTTGTGATCGTTATGCAGACAGTCTGGCCCACCCATCACAGCTAGTCAAGCGTGACCAGTGCCTCAATACCGGGGACACTGGCCTAGGAGAGGACACACACTGGTATACTTGTCTTGCCATGCCATATGGCATGCTTTTGAAAAGTATCAGAGAGACTATTCACAAATCCTTAAAGGTAGCGGGGCAAATTGATAAGGTGGTTAATAAATCACAAGGATTACTTGGGTTTATTAGCATTGGAATGAAATATAAAAGCAACAACATTTTGCTGGAATCAATAGCTAGATCTCAACTCATTTGTTGGCACCACACTTCAGGAAAATTGGAAAGACCATAGAATAGGTAGAGATTTAACAGGATGAAGGACTTCAGTCACTAGGAGTGGTTGGAAAAGTTACAATTGTTTTCCTTGGAACAGAGAAGTTTAAGAGGTGACATGAAAGAAAGTTACAAGATGATGAGAGATTTAGGTAAGAGTTGAAAAACTGTTCCCGCTGATGAGTGGGTCAAAAACCAGAGGTCATACATTTAAAATCATTATCAAAAGACCTAAAGGAAAAATGAAGAGAAATGTTTTCACTTGGAGGGTTGTTGGGATTTAGATTACTCTCCCTGAAAAAGTGGTGGAAGATGGATTCCATAAATAATTTTGAAAGGAAGCTGAACAGATACTTTGGTTGAAGAACTTACCAGGTTACGGCTGAAAGACATGAGGCCAGGTGTTATCTTTCATATAGCTTTAGACCTGATGCTCTTCCTCAGTTTACACCTGGGAGAAGCATCAGACTAGCACAGACAGAGGCACATGAGGGAGGAAACTAATGGTACCAACTGAGTTGGTTATAATAAAAGAGGTGAATTTATTTTGTGTGAGTCATTCATGAATTGTGTCAGGAATTGCAAGATTTAATAGAGGCAAAAAGGTCTGAATTAATGTGAGGTTCCACGATGTGTTTTGCACTGAATGATTTCAACTTGTTCTGAAAGCCATGATAATAGAAAATTGGTAGAGATGATTTGGAGAGACACTTAAATGTGGGGGGGGGGGGTGATTCATTAATTATTTGAGTTTTGATGCCTCTCACAGCCATTAATAAGCAACCCTTCAAATGCCAGTTCATCTGATCTCTTTTGTGTTTCTCTGTCTGCAAAGCACATGCAGCCACCTCCATATGAATTACTATGTCAGCCAGCGAGCTAAGTGTACAGAATAACTGTTTAGGAACATATTGTAGTGTCTCTCCTGAACTATCATAGCAGAGATATGCAGTGTCTGTAGTGTTCTCACATGCAACTCAGGTAAGATGTTCCTCATGGTACACATAAGGGCTGGAATGTGCAGACACAACCTGCGCAGGGTCCAGCGCACCTTGTACTTACATAAAATATGGTGTGATGTTGGGTCAGCAATCCAATGTTATCCCATAGATTTCCGACAATACGGAAGGCGAACGAATGTCGGAATTTGAAGCTTGTCCGCTACTTTGCAAAATGAAACAACAGCATGCTATTGAGCTTGTTAAAGAGGCGATTGACTGCAATTTAATGTTGCCACTACAATATCGCATGAGAAAAACATTGGTTTACGCCCGGAATAAGGAGGCGAGACAAGGGCAGCGAAAAGGTCTGCAAACAGGAAAATGGCTGCGAGTAGCTGCTGAAGTTGGCAATGTTTGGCGAATAGTAGACTTAATTTCTTCACTGTTTTAGGCTGACATAACATATAAGGAAAGAGTGAGAGGGGAGGGTCCTTTAAATGGGTGGCTGTGACCGACTTCCAGTTCACTGCCTAATCCCTCTCCCACCCTACACGCTTCACTGGGCGTGAAGCCATTCCTTCTGAGCGTTAATTGGCCAGCCCGCCCACAGGTGGCCGCTGATTAGCTAGCTTATGTTTGATTCACCGTGGGGAAAGGGTGGGAGTGAGAGCACTGCATGCTTCATATACCGGTCACCTCACACACTGGGAACCATAAACTCCAGCCCCAGTGTAATATCCCAGTCTACTGTGGTTATAGGATAGGATGGGACAAAGATCCTGAAAGAGAACCAAGAGTGAACGAGGGAGAGAAAGAGAGTATAGAATAAGGAGATGAGGACAGGAAGAAAATATGGGCAGGGAGAAGAGATAGAAAGAAAGAATGGTAGGGAGGAAGAGATGGAAAAGAAGAATGGTAGGGAGGAGAATAGAGATGGGGAAAAGGTGGGAGATGGTGGATGAAAATCTTTCTCTGTTACTGTCACCCTTAATTTTCTTAAAAGATATGTTCCAAGAGTGCAGTATATTATTTTCACTTTGTTTATAGTTGAGCTTTCTCTGAACACTATCACAAGTGCTTTTCTGAATTAATTTCCTCTCCTACAAACTTCTCTGTTGTCATTATGATCAAATTGTTTGTGATGTGGCTTTCATATTCATCAGTCTCAAGATTATTCCGCTGGGATTTCTCTACCTGTTAACAACCGGTTTACTTTCAAATTCCCCTTCAACTAGATTAACAGCCGAGAAACATTTTGCCTCTTTATTACTTTGATTCAAAGATCATTTTAAAATTATCTGAAAGATGTCACTTGAATTATTCTTGTCAGCCATTACATGAGTGTTTCAGATGGTGTTACTGCTGTCCTGTATCTTCCATCATATCATTTACTTCACAGGTTGTGCAAGTTTTATTACTTACCTTTCCTTGCAACATTTTTCTTTATGCTATACCTTCCAGTTTCATTACAGTACTTGCTGCTGTTTGAAAGTTAAGCAAAATAAATGATATCTTTAGTAACCATTTCTCAGACAACTCAAAACACAATTTTGTATTTTTCCTCTCGACTTGTCTGAATTTCTTCACACAGTTATGTCTTCTGTCTTCCTACCCTTATGCCTCTTAATCTCCTCTTTAAGTGCTAGCCTGTAGTGCAATGGTTGTATTAAATTAAGCAACCAAGTGAAGGATTTTAAAATCACCACACAAAGAATGGCACCTCCTCATCATTGCCATGTCAGCCTACATCCTCTGAAACTGGGCTTGAAGCAACAATGGGATTGATTTCCATGAAGTGGTAATCAGAGTACAACTGCCACTTTGTTCCTAGTTTCTTACCTTGAAATGAAGCTGCTCCTTTCTCACCTGCCTATCTGACTCAGACAGAGCAAGAACTGTCTAGTGCAGCAGGTTCCTGAGGCCTTGTGTTGAGGGCTGGAAAGTCAAGGGGAAGGAAGCTGCACACCTTTTTTACGTCACTAGCTGACATAAAGCAGGTGCATTTAAAGGTCCAGCCAGTTGGTAAGGTTTAAGTGGGTAGGATTGGGGTTAGGTGAGGGGTTGGTCAGTTGGTGGAGATGGAGGTTTTGGATGGTCAATGACGAGGTAGTGGTCAGGTGGTCAATGAGTGGGAGGGTGTTGGTCAGTGAGGGGTTGAATCAGGTGGTCATTGGGGGGGGCAGTTGGTTGAGGGTGTTAGGGTCATGTGGTCACTGGGAGTTGTCAGGTTGTCAGTGGGTGAGGGTTGGTTAATCAGTGGGGGGGGTTAGGGTCAGATGGTCAGTAAGGGAGGGGGTCAGGTGGTCAGTGAGTGGGGGTCAGTTGGTTGATCGGGGGCTGTCGGTTGATCAATTTGGGTGGCGAGTGTAACCCGAATTCTAATTCTAACCCTGTCATCCTGCGAATCAGTCTGAATTAGAATTAGAATCTTTCGCAAGGCTTATTTCTAGCACCATTATTTCCCATACTGAGGTTCCAACTGATTTCTCTTTCAATAGTCCAGGTTTTGCAATGGTAATGAGAGTGAAACTGTCAGCGTTGGTTCAATTACTCCACTGAAACTGACAGCAACAATGAATCTATCTATCCTCCTCGATTAGCTGGATGCACTGCAGCAGTCTCCATTGCCTGCAATCTTCACGTCAATTATGACTCCCACCGTTACACTGCTGGACTCTAAAAAAACCCTTAAAAATTACATATTCTTGAATAAAATGTCACTTTGATTTTAACAAGATACTAACTTCATTATTACTGCTAAACTCCCTCACTGACTGAAAAGCTAATTCTACGTTCATCAAATTATGATAAGTCCATATATTTTAAAAATAATATTTTAAGGTTTGTTTATATTCATATTTTAGTTTCTATCCAAATCTATATAAAGCATTACTATATAAACGATGGAGTAGAATCATGGAACCATAGAATCCCTACAGTGCAGAAAGAGGTCATTCAGTCCATTGAGTCTGCACTGACTATCCGAAGGAGCAGCCCACCCAGGCCCTCCCCACCGCACTATCCCCATAACCCCAAGCATTCACCATGGTCAATCCACCTAGTCTGCACCTAACTTGTACATCTTTGGAGTGTGGGAGGAAACCAGAGCACCTGGAGGAAAGCCACGCAGACACGGGGAGAACGTCCAAACTCCACATAGACAGTTACCCAAGCCGGGAACTGAGCCCAGGTCCCTGGCGCTTTACTTTACTATCTGAAGACAGTAGGGTGAAGGATATTAAGGGCTGAATTTTCATTACTGAGGTGGGTAGCAGGAGGCAGGAAAATTCCCAGTTCAGCCCACCTGTCTTGGGAGAAAGTGCCAGGTAGGCGGGATCTTCATTGCCAGGTGTGGAGTGGGCGGTATGGGCTGGAGCTGGGCCAGTTGATCCAGGAAGGTGCTCAGATGCAGCCATGGGGCTGCTGGGGGCAGAGGTGAACTGTTTAAAAGATTGTCCCAGTTAAAAGTAAAGCTAGAAAGGCCCCTCAGCCCTCACATCCTTACACATGGGCGGCATGGTGGCACAGTGGTTAGTACTGCTGCCTCACAGTGCCAGGGACTCAGGTTTGATTCCTGGCTTGGGTCACTGTCTATGTCTGGTCTGCACGTTCTCCAGGTATCTACCTGGATTTCCTCTGGGTGTTCTGGTTTCCTCCCACAGTCCAAAAGCTGTGCTGGTTAGGTGCATTGGCTATGCTAAATTCTCCCTCAGTGTACCTGAACAGGTGCCAAAATATAGCGACGAGGGGATTTTCACAGTAACTCATTGCAGTGTTAATGTAAGCTTACTTGTGACACTAATAAATAAACTTTAAACTTTTAAAACACCTTTAACCTCCAAACACTCCCCATACATGCCATCCACTCACACTTTCATGACCCATTATGCCCCTATGCCAAGCTATGCCCCTCCACCTATCCACATTGGTTCTCATGTCCCTATGCCGAGCTATGACATTTGCATGCCCATTGGTCCATTATATACTACATAGAACCAATGAATCCTACCTATAGTGACAACAGAATGTGGAAAACAAGCTTTTAAAAAATGGCATTCATTTATTACTTCACATTGTGTTTAAAAAAAGTCTGTTCACTGGAGCCCAGTAAAAGTGTCAATTATCCAGACCCTTTAAAGTATCAATGACAGAAACTGCAAGCCCATGAAACCTTTTGGCCTAGTGTATACAAGCATTATGAAATTGATCACAAAGATCAGAGAGGCAGAGGTATCAGACAAGCAATGTTTGATCTTGGGCTCAGGTGTTTTAGTAGGTTAATTGGTTTCTAATAGAGTGGCAGGTGAGGATTTAACAAAAGGCTGGCTTTGAGAAAGTTAGAACCCAACACTCTTTGCAGCATTCTGTTTAAGACAGGCTGTGTCATTGTCCACTACAAGTTCAAACACAACCACCACCACTACCACCAGATAGCCTCTCAGTAACAAAGTTGTGGTCTTATTGCCTTTGTTGAAATGGAAAAGTGGCGAAGTGTTTGAAAAAATTTAAATTTTGCTGGACTCTGTTCAGAACTTGTCAAATTTAATGGCAGTGCCATTTTTTCAGTGAAATAGAAGTCTATCAAAAGTTCAGTACAAACAGTAGAATTATGTAAAAATTCTTATACATGAATACATTTTAGTGGTGTAGCTATTTGCAAAAGTATCAGTGCAAAGCATTAAGCATCAATATTTTATTTCAATCAAGAGACTGCAATTAAAGCATCTTTATATTGAATGTAAATCGAGCTCCAGTCTATTTAATTATAGGTCATTTCTAACGCTTCCGGGATACTTCGGGCAAAAGGTGTGCCTCGTTTTTATAATATATATTAACAGATTCTAGAGTGTTTCAATGGCAGTTATTTGACATATACATCAATATCTGAATTCTTCTCGAATAACATGACTGGCACTCTTCTAAGAGCCTTTTATGTTGATTCAAATACCAGCAAGACAGAAAAATAACATGCAAATATAGGGCCGAATTGCAGGAATACAAGTAGTAATTTCATCCCAGGCAAGGTCCAAGGTCCTTTCTATCTTTGTTTTTAATCATTCATTGAATGTCAGCATCATTGACAATACCAGAATTTATTGCCCATTCCTATTTTCTTGAGAAGTTGTTGGCAAGTTGCCTTCTTGAACTCTGCAGTCTATGTGGTGTAGGTACATCCACGATGATGTTAAGGAGGGAGTTCTAGAATTTTGACCCAGCGACAGTGAAGGAACGGGTGTATATTTCCAAGTCAGGATGGTCTGCGTCTTAGAGGGGAACTTGCAGGTGGTGGTGTTCCCTCTCATCTGCTGCATTTGTCCTTCTAGGTGGCAGAGGTCATGAGTTTGGAAGGTGCTGTTAAAGTGACAGCTGCAGTGCATCTTGTAGATGGTATAGACAGCTTCCACTATGTGTGGGTGGTGAAGTGAATCTTGAAGATGGTGGATGGGATGCTAATCAAGTGGGCTGTCTTGTCCTGGATGGTACGTAGCTTCTTGAGTGTTGTTGGAGCCGCACTCATTCAGTCAAGGGGAGAGTGTTCCATCACACTCCTGACTTGTGCCTTGTAGATGGTGGACAGACTTAGGGGAGTCAGGAGATGAGTTATTTACCACAGAATTCCTAGCCTCTGACCTGCTCTTGTTGCCACAGTATTTGTATGGCTGGTCTAGTTCAGTTTCTGATCAATGGCAACCCCCTGGATATTGACAGTGGGGATTCAGCACTGTAATGCAATTGAATGTCAAGGGAAGATAGTAAGGTCCTTTCTTGTTGGAGATGGTCATTGCCTAGCACTTGTGTGGTGTGAATGTTACCTGCCACTTATCAGCTCAAGCCTGAATGTTATCCAGGTCTTGCTAAATATAGATACAGACTGTTTCAGTATCTGAAGAGTCACGAATGGTGCTGAGCATTGTGCAATCATCAGCAAAAATCTTCATTTCTGACCTTAGGATGGAAGGTGAAGTTGGTTGGGCCTAAGACACTACCCGGAGGAACTGCAGTAATGTCCTGGAGTTGAGATCTAGCATCAATTGTTGCTTGTGCAAGAGAGTTCTAAACTACTAATGGACTATTATTTAAATGATGAAAAATTACAACATGCTACTGTGCAGAGGGACCTGGGGATCCTTGTGCATGAATCGCAAAAACTCAGTTTTCAGGTGCAGTAGGTGATCAAGAAGGCAAATGGAATGTTGGCCTTTATCGCGAAGGGGATGGAGTATAAAAGCAGGGAGGTCTTGCTGCAATTGTACAAGGTACTGGTGAGGCTGCAACTGGAGTACTGTGTGCAATTCTGGTCCCCTTATTTGCGGAAGGATATATTGGCCTTGGAGGGAGTACAGAGAAGGTTCACCAGGTTGATACCGGAGATGAGGGGGTTAGCTTATGAGGAGAGATTGAGTAGATTGGGCCTGTACTCATTGGAGTTTAGAAGGCTGAGGGGAGATCTTATAGAGACATATAAGATAATGAGGGGGCTAGACAGGGTAGAGGCAGAGAGATTCTTTCCACTTAGAAAGGAAACAAGAACTAGAGGACACAGCCTCAAAATAAGGGGGAGTCAGTTTAGGACAGAGTTGAGGAGGAACTTCTTCTCTCAGAGGGTATAGAATCTTTGGAATTCTCTGCCCATTGAAGCAGTGGAGGCTACCTCGTTAAATATGTTTAAGTCACAGGTAGATAGATTTCTGATCAATAAGGGAATTAAGGGTTATGGGGAGTGGGCGGGTAAGTGGAACTAAACCACTATCAGATTAGCCATGATCTTATTGAATGGCGGGGCAGGCTCGAGGGGCTAGATGGCCTACTCCTGCTCCTATTTCTTATGTTCTTATGTACAAATGCCCTTTTAGCAGTTCCTAATTTTACTCTTGTGATCTTTCAAGGTATAACCTTTCTCCTTCTGAAACTTAAACTTATATTATATTCACTGTTTATAAGATGCTACCTTACTGCCAGATGAGTAATAAATTCCAGATTGTTACTCATTATTAAGTGTGGTATTGCCTGTTATTTGGTTCATAATGTTTTGTTTCAGAAAATTATCCTGGTGGATGCAAGAAATTCACTGTCATGATGATTTGAGCTGCTTCACATCTCAAAATCTTTGAGAAAATTAAAATCTCTCTTTATCAAGGCTTTTTCTGCATGTTTGCTGAGCTCTGTATTTATGCATCCTAATACTGCATCAGTGTTGTCAGGGGGTCAGTAGATAATTCCCACTAGGACTAAACTATGAGTATCAGTTGAATAGGCTAGGTTTATATTTCTTGCAGCATAGAAGATTAAAGGGTGATCAAATTGAGATGTTTAACATAAGAACATAAGAACTAGGAGCAGGAGTAGGCCATCTGGCCCCTCGAGCCTGCTCCGCCATTCAATAAGATCATGGCTGATCTTTTTGTGGACTCAGCTCCATTTACTTGCCCGCTCACCATAACCCTTAATTCCTTTAATGTTCAAAAATTTATCTATCCTTGCCTTGAAAACATTCAATGAGGTAGCCTCAACTGCTCCACTGGGCAGAGAATTCCACAGATTCACAACCCTTTGTGTGAAGAAGTTCCTCCTCAACTCAGTCCCCAATCTGCTTCCCCTTATTTTGAGGCTATGCCCCCGAGTTCTCGTTTTGCCCATCAGTGGAAACAACTTCCCGGCTTCTATCTTATCTATTCCCTTCATAATTTTATATGTTTCTATAAGATCTCCCCTCATTCTTCTGAATTCCAATGAGTTTAGCCCCAGTCTACTCAGTCTCTCCTCATCAGCCAACCCTCTCAAATCCAGAATCAACCTAGTGAATCTCCTCTGCACCCCCTCCAGTATATCCTTTCTCAAGTAAGGAGATCAAAACTGTACACAGTACTCCAGGTGTGGCCTCACCAGCACCTTATACAGCTGCAACATAACCTCGCTGTTTTTAAACTCCATCCCTCTAGCAATGAAGGACAAAATTCCATTTGCCTTCTTAATTACCTGCTGCACCTGCAAACCAACTCCTAGGTTCTTGAAATGGTGAGGAGATCAAAAGGTTATGGGGAAAAGTTGGGAGAATGGGATTGAGAAACATATCAGCCATGATCGAATGACGGAGCAGACTCGATGGGCCAGATGGCCTAATTCTGCTCCTATATCTTATGGTCTTATCTCCAAGATTGACATGGGAGCACTTCTGGATTGAAGGTTGCCAGTTTCTTCTGGGTTTGCCAGCAGCCATCTTGTGTGAGGCATAGCCTCAGTCGTCATGTTAAGTGAAGGATGAACAGGATCTAGAAAATTAAGGGGGGGGTATTGGAAATACCGTCCCTCCAGCACCCCGCACCTTGTGACATCACAGATGATTAAAGAAATTGATAGGGTAGATAGAGAGGAACTATTTTGTATGGTGGAGGAGATAATGATTAGTTAAATCAGATTTCATACTCCCATGAACGTTAGAGGATCAGATAGATATTGTAAATTGTTTTATCTTTCTGACCTTGTGCTTTTATTCACTCGGTAAGCATCTTGAATCTCAAACTTTGTCTACTTTCAACAAAACATTATTGGTCCCTAATGGGACTGTTGTCTGGGTGGGTTGTTACTATGTTACTGTGCTCCGAAAGCTTATGGTATTTGCTACCAAATAAACCTGTTGGACTTTAACCTGGTGTTGTGAGACTTCTTACTGGGTTGTTACTAGGCAGGAACAAATGTAACAAGCATTGGAACATCTTGAGGGCGGCATGGTAGCACAGTGGTTAGCACTGCTGCTTCACAGCTCCAAGGGTCCCGGGTTCGATTCCCGGCTCAGGTCACTGTCTGTGTGGAGTTTGCACATTCTCCTCATGTCTGCGTGGGTTTCCTCCGGGTGCTCCGGTTTCCTCCCACAGTCCAAAGATGTGTGGGTTAGGTTGATTGGCCAGGTTAAAAATTGTCCCTTAGAGTCCTGGGATGTGTAGGTTAGAGGGATTAGCGGGTAAATATGTGGGGGTAGGGCCTGGGTGGGATTGTGGTCGGTGCAGACTCGATGGGCCGAATGGCCTCCTTCTGCACTGTAGGGTTTCTATGTTTCTATGTTTCTATTCACCAAAAGAAACCAAGTGCTCAACGGGTGGGAAAACGGGAAATTTTCCTGCCCATTTTTTGGTTTTATGTTTTATGCATCTCCGGCACTCTGAGTGCCTCAGTGGGGGGAGGAGCCTCATCTCGCTGGAAAGGCCAGAGTCAGAGCACTGAGCGAGCCACTGCACAAGTGCCAATCTGTTAGTGGGGAGATCGACACATGCGCACTGGCCCCCACATCACCGGCCTCCCGATTTCTTTCCAGCCCCCCCCCCCCACTGACTGTTGGCCTCACCTATCACCCTGTCCCCCCACCACTCCCCTGGATTGGCAGCCTATCCAACCCACCCCCGGGCCAGCCCCAATCACCAGCCCAGCATAGCCAACCCTGACCCCCCCTGCCATGTGCGGCCCCAGTCTCTCCCCACCATGTGCAGTCCTCACCGATTGCATTGTAGAGTGTGCGGCGGGTCTCCCCCTCCCACCAATCGGCCCCACCTCCAGTACGCCTCACCCCTTTGGCCCCATCTCCTTGGCACTGTTCAGTGCCTGATGGACAGTGCCAGGGTGCCCAGTGGGCACGGCCATGGTGCAAGGGGCACACCTCACCCTCAATCTCCCGGGGAGTTCTCAATGGCTTCTGTCCCCACCAGCAGGGTGATCACGCCTAGTCCCCTTGATGGTGACCTGCTTTAATCCTCGCTAGTGGGAACCTCTCCCGGTGGGGGCACGGGGAGACACCAGCAAGCTCAAAGAATACTGTCCCGGGTAACTACCATATTGAAATCTCAATTTCAATATAAATTAATCAGCCTCACGCTGATTTCCGGCGTGAGGTGGATTACATCGAAAAACATTGCCTGGGAGACTCACGATCAGCCGGATACCAGTCATAAATCCCGCTGATGTCTCTCGGCCTGCTGTGCTGCACCCCCTTTATATCTTAACTACTACAATCTTCACAGGCTACTAATTTAGCAGAACCCAGAAATAATGGCTTCAAATTAACTTTACATAAGAGAACAAATTCATTAGCTCCATTAACGTCTGCTATTAATATTTTAAAGTTATGTTCCAACCCTTGACTAGACACCCCCAGTCATTGGTAGAATGCATTTAAGGACCAATATTGTCTAGTTTAAAGCAGTCAAATTTTGAGATTCACGACATCTGCTTTTAGAATAAAGCTACAAAATTCTGTGAATTTTTAAAACAAACAAAATAAATATTACTATACAAGTTCAGAAGGATAAAACAGTTTGCAAGAACTATCTTATACTCTAACATTCAGGGCAAGACTCATTTGGATAAACAGATGAACTGTAATCAGATACATCACTAATTAGACCTCAGCTGAAATATGGTGTACAGTTCTGGGCACCACACCATAGGAAGGATGTGAATGCATTGGACAGAGTACACAAGAGGTTTACAAGAATAGCTCAAGGGATGAGAACATTTAGTTATGAGGATAGATTGGAGAGGTTGGGACTGTTCTTCTCGTAGAGAAGAAAATTAAGAGGAGATCTGATTGAACATAGAACATAGAATATAGAACAGTACAGCACAGAACAGGCCCTTTGGCCCACGATGTTGTGCCGAGCTTTATCTGAGACCAAGATCAAGCTATCCCACTCCCCATCATCCTGGTGTGCTCCATGTGCCTATCCAATAACCGCTTAAATGTTCCTAAAGTGTCTGACTCCACTATCACTGCAGGCAGTCCATTCCACACCCCAACCACTCTCTGCGTAAAGAACCTACCTCTGATATCCTTCCTGTATCTCCCACCATGATCCCTATAGTTATGCCCCCTTGTAATAGCTCCATCCACCCAAGGAAATAGTCTTTGAACGATTGAGATGTTCAAAATCATGAGGGGGCTGGACAGAGTAGATAGGGAGAAAGTGTTCCAGCTTGTAAAAAAAACCAAGAACCAGAGGACACAGATTTAAAGCCATTTGTAAAAGAAGAAAATACGATGTGAGAAAAAACCTTTTTCACACAGTGAGTGGTTGGGGTCTGGAATGCACTGCCTGGAAGGCAGGCTTAATCGAGGCATTCAAGAGGGCATTGGATGATTATTTGAACAGAAACAATATGCAGGGGTATAGAGAAAAGGCAGGAGAATGGCACTAAGTCATGATGCTTGTTTGGAGAGGAGGTGCAGACACGATGGGCCAAATGGTCTCCTTCTGCACTGTAACAGTTCTGTGATTTTGTAATAGATCTGAAAGTTTTCTTGTGAGTCAATGTTTGAATGTACTCAGGAATTCAGGGAAAAGGAGAGATTGAAACCCTGTGAGGTGGGCTATTGCTAAAGGTCGTCCGAGTGGCAGTGATCTTTGGAGAGAATTCCAAAGAGAGATCTTCAAATATGGGGATTGGAAACCCTCAGTAGAGGTGAAGTTTCAGTGAAATTGTGACAAACAATGTGGAACAACGTCTGGATGAGATGTTGAGAAATTAATGGAATCGGACTTTATACTTACCCTGATGAGAGGTCACACGAGTCCGATAGGTTTATTTGAAATCACAAACTTACCCTGAATGTTAGAGTACGAAATAGATCTTGTAACTCGGTTTATCTTTCTGAGCTCGTATAGTGAAGTTTATTTTGTTTTGCTCTGAACCCGTCGAATTTTGTGGTTTTATTCACTTGGTAAGCATCTCGAATCACGGACTTTATCTATTTGAAACAAAACACTATTGGTCCTTAACAGGATCTCCCCCCCACATCCTGAGATCTGGCCAAGGATCATAACGATATCCTAATACTGCTGTCAGTGCTGTCAGAGGGTCTATAGCTAACTCGTACCAGGATTAAATTATGAGGATCAGTTGAATAGACCAGGTTTATGTTTCCAACACTAAGGGGTGATTCGATTGAGATGTTATTAAAGGAATTGGCAGAATAGATGGACAGAAAAGATGGTGTCTGGTGGAGGAAATAACAACAATTGGAAATAACCTTCAAATTAGAGCCAGGCTGTTCAGGAGTAACGTCAGGAAACACTTCTTCACACAAAGGGGAGTGGAAATCTGGAACCCTCTCCCCCAAAAATCTGTTGAGGCTGGAAATGCCAAAATGCAGACTGAATGATGTTTATTTGGCAAGAGTGTTAATGGTTATGGGACAGAGGTAGCTAGATTGAGTTCGGATACAAATAAGCCATGATGCAACTGAATGGCAGAACATCTTGAAGGGCTCCATGGTCTCCTTTTTTATTCATTTATGGAAAATGGGCATCACTGGCTAGGCCAGTGCTCACCACCCATCCCTAATTGCCCTCGAGAAGGTGGTGGTGAGCTGCCTTCTTGGGAACCACTGCAGTCCATGTAGTGTAGGTATACCCAGAGTGCTGTTAGGGAGGGAGTTCCAGGATTTTGACCCAGCCACATTGAACGAGCGGTGATATATTTCTAAGTCAGAATGGTGAGTGACTTGGAGGGGAACTTCCCCCCATTAGTGGCGTTCCCATGTATTTGCTGCCCTTGACCTTCTAGATTGTAGTGGTCATGGATTTGGAAGCTGCCTTGGTGAGTTGTTGCAGAACATCTCCTGTTCCTATGGTCTAAATGTTACCAGTGCACAAGTTGACATGCTGGGAAGCGAGAGGGCCACTAAAATCGCAGGGTGTCATATCGGGATGGCTCCATGCTCAGCCCCATCGTGAGGCATTTTCCTAGTGGCAGGCATGCAGCCAGTTTTCATAATTATAAGCCCTATTAAAGACCCATTTTAAAGAGCCTCAAGCACTTTGTCAGTGACAGAATGGTGCCCCACCACCAGAGGTTGCTGCCGACTTAATAAAGGCAGCCTTCCTGTAGCAGCCCATAGATCTATCAAAGCCTCCAACACAATGGTCCAAAGAGGGGGCAGTGGGCAGGGAAGGTATCCCCAGTGACTCCAATGATCTTCTCCAAGGGCTTTTCCAGAATGATTCTATTAGGATGGAGGGTTATAGGTGGGGACGTGTTCGGCACAACTTGTGGGCCGGAGGGCCTGTTTGTGCTGTAGTTTTTCTATGTTCTATGTTTCTAAAGAACAAAGAACAATACAGCACAGGAAGCAGGCCCTTCGGCCCTCCAAGCCTGATTTTACAAATCGCTTCGTGAATACCGATGCAAAGTATTCATTTAGGATCTCCCCTAGTCCCTTGGGTTCTAAGCATAATTCCCCTCCTTTGTCCCTGAGAGGTCCGATTTTCTCCCTGACAACTCTTTTGTTCCTAATGTATGAATAGAATGCCTTAGGATTCTCCTTAATCCTGCCTGCCAAGAACATCTCGTGACTTCTTTTTGCTCTTCTAACTCCCCGTTTGAGTTCTTTCCTACTCTCTCTGTATTCCTCCAGAGCTCCATCTGTTTTCTGTTGCCTGGACTTAACGTACGCCTCCCTTTTCATTTTAATCAGATCCTCAATTTCCCTGGTTATCCACGGCTCTCGAATTCTACCTTTCCGATCCTTCCTTTTTACAGGCACATGCCTGTCCTGCAGCCTTATCAATTGTTCCTTAAAAGACTCCCACATGCCAGACGCGGACTTACCCTCGAACATCCTCTCCCAATCAATGTCCACCAATTCCTGCCTAATCCGGCTATAGTTAGCCTTCCCCCAATTTAGCACCCTGCCCGTAGGACAGCACTCATCCTTGTCCATTACTATCCTAAAGTTAACAGAGTTGTGGTCACTATTTGCCACATGTTCCCCTACCAAAACTTTGATGACCAGACCGGGCTCATTTCCCAGAACTAGGTCCAGTATAGCCCCCTCTCTAGTCGGGCTATCTACATACTGTTCCAAAGAACCTTCCAGTATGCATTTTACAAATTCCTCCCCGTCCGGAACCCCAGCTCTAAGCACTTTCCAGTCTATACCAGGGAAATTAAAGTCTCCCACTACAACAACCCTATTTTTTCTGCACCCAACTAGAATCTCCTGACATATCCTTTCCTCCACTTCCCGTGGGCTGTTGGGTGGTCTGTAGTACACCCCCAGCATAGTGACTGCACCCTTCCTGTTTATGAGTTCCACCCACAGTGACTCAGTACATGACCCGTCTAAGTTGTCTACCCTCTGCACCGCGGTAATATGCTCCCTAACTAATATCGCTACTCCCCCACCTTTTTTAGCCCCTCCTCTGTCTCCCCTAAAACACTTATACCCCAGAATATTCAGCTGCCAGTCCTGTCCTTCTTTTAACCAAGTCTCTGTCACCGCAACCACATCCAAATTCCGCGTAAGCATTAAGGCCCTAACTTCGTCTGTCTTACCCGTTACGCTCCTCGCATTGAAGCAGATGCACTCCAGACCTCCAGGCCCATTCAGGTCATCCTCCTCCAGAGTGCTCCTCTTCTTAGCTAGCCTTGCCCTGGCCCCCAGCTCAACGACACACGACAGCGCAGAGTCGCTGAGCAGAAACTGATAGCCAAGTTCCGCACACATGAGGACGGCCAAAACCGGGATGTTGGATTTATATCACATTATCAGTAACCCCCACAGCTTGCCTCCTGGACTTGCGGGCTATCCTGTCTGGAGACAATACACATCTCTTTAACCTGTGCTTAATGCTCCCTCCACCCACATTGTCTGTATCTTTAAGATCTGGTTGGTTGTAGGGATTCGCATTCTAATCAGTATTCTGTAACTTGATTTTGTGTCTCTGTGCCCTGTTTGAGAGCACATTTCCACTCCATCTGATGAAGGAGCAGCACTCCGAAAGCTAATGGTATTTGCTACCAAATAAACCTGTTGGACTGTAACCTGGTGTTGTTAAAACTCTTACTGTGTTCACCCCAGCTCAACCCCAGCCTCAGTACTTACTGACCTACTGTTTTGTTCCCCACCCCCCTGCCACACTAGTTTAAATCCTGCCGAAACACTCCAGCAAAACTCCCAGCCAGGATATTTGCTCCCTTCCAGTTAAGGTGTGACCCATCCTTTCTGTACAGTTGCCATCCTGACTTGAAGACTTTCCAGTTATCTATGAATTTAAAACCCTCCGTCAGCCCCTTGCATTTTTCATTATTCATTTACTTACCCGTCAGCGGCTCAAGGTCTCCTCCTTGCCTCTGGCTCAAGGTCTCCTCCTTGCCTCTGGCTCAAGGTCTCCTCCCTGCCTCTGCAGTGGCCACCTCTCCTCGAGGCCCGTGATGCTTCAGAACTGCCGGCCCTCTGTAGGCAGCAGCACCCGGAGCCCACCCGGTGTCCTTTGTTGGTCTGAAGGCAGCCAGTTAGGAGACTGCCTGCAGTAAATTCGCCAAGCCAGTTCCGCTACCGGCAAGTGCAGGTTTGGGACCAGCTTTTCATCCCAATGTTGGTGTTCTGAAGCCCACAGTAAAGTCCAGTCCAGCGTTTCTCTAAGTATTGGAATCTTGATTCTCTATCCTGGCTTTACGGTGCTGGAGACAAAGCCTGCTGTAACAGCCAAATATCTTCAGCCCTTCTGTGCTGGTTTGTGCATTCATTCTATTTGCAATCATTAACAAACAGGTTTCTTAATAAATGCGATTCCTTTGAAATATGTTCCCAGGGATTTTTGTTTTCAGAGGGATAGTTAGAAACAGGGTCGATCATATGTTCACTGCTTGCTCAGTCACGATGAAAGGTTTTCTCTTAATTCAATTACCTTACTGAGATCATTTGAATTTTATGTTCATTAATGCTGCCTTCGCCATAACGTGCCTGACTCTTCCTTTCACAGCATCATTCCTTCATTCAGTTGCTGGGTCATGTCTTTGAATTTGATTCTTTCCAATAAACAATTTTGTATCTGAAAACTCAAATAGTTTTACCAAGGCTATGTATATGTGTCATGACTGGCAGTAGCTCAGTTGCAATCCCTGGGGAACACTGACCGTCACAGCAATCCAGTTAGAACCACTGCAATTGAGCACGACTCCATTTTTGTCTCAGCTAGTTAATCCACTATCCATTTCATAATCCATTCCCAAGGAGTTTTCATTTTAGCCACATATCTCTTGCGGGAGTTCAAATCAAATACTTTCAAAGTCAAATGTTTAGTACCAACCCGAGTGCACTCACTCACCAATTTTATTAGATCCTCAAAGCATTCTGATTTATTAAACCTGACCTGGGTTTCATCAAAGTGTGTCGGCTCAGAACTAATCTGGCTCAGCATTGCTACAGAACATAGGAAGAGGATTAGGCCATTCAGCCCCTCAAGCCAGTTCCACCCCAGTTGCTACAACTAAATGTGCTCTCCAAATTCCTGTATGGTTGTGAAACTTGGGAAACCTGGAAACCTGCCGAGAAAGGAAATTGGATGCCTTACCAGATGTCTTCAAAGGATCCTAGGAAAACCTTGCTGAGGTTTTATACCCAACACTAAATTAAGAAAACACTCAGAACTACCTCCAGTTTTATCCATCTTTTGCAAAAGATAGCCGTTGGCATGACTGCGTTATCTGTGGACTGCTACTGGACATATAAGAAGAGGGGAGATAGTGGTGTAGTGATAATGTCCAGAGGCCCAAACTAATGTTCTGAGAACATGGGTTCAAATACTACAACAAATTTAAATTCAATTAATAAAAAGTCTGTAATTGAAAACTAGTTTCAGTAATGGTGACCATGAAGTTAATATTGATTGTCTAATTCACTAATATCCCTTTAGGTAAAGAAATCAGTCACCCTTATCTGGTTTGGTCTACATGTGACTCCAGACCCACAGTAATATGGTTGACTCTTAACTGCCCTTTGAAAAGGTCTAGTAAGACACTTGCCAGAGTTTTACCGCCTTGCCTGCCCGAGGCTCGTAGGATCCTGCCCGAGGCCAACGGAGAATGCCTCGCCTGCCCCGATTCTGGGGCGAGCATGCAGTAAAGCATAGTTAGAGATGGGCAACAAATTCTGACCTTTCCAGCGATGCCCACATCCCATGAAAGAACAAATAAACTGGTGCTAGATTGTCAGTAGAGATCTCCAGCTGATCAACAGATGCTGGAGTGACACAAAGACATTCACTGTAGACAGGAGAGAAGAGAATGGAGTGCTTTGTCTGCCTTGTACATCTCTGGATGCAAGAGCTATTAAGTCCAAGTCTTCAGCACTTTCTATTTGATTTATTGTCACATGTATTAACATACAGTAAAAAGTATTGTTTCTTGCGCGCTATACAGACAAAACATATCGTTCATAGAGAAGGAAACGAGAGAGTGCAGAATGTAGTGTTACAGTCATAGCTAGGGTGCAGAGAAAGATCAACTTAATGCAAGGTAAGTCCATTCAAAAGTCTGAAAGCAGCAGGGAAGAAGCTGTTCTTGAGTCGGTTGGTACGTGACCTCAGACTTTTGTACCTTTTTCCTGAAGAAGGTGGAAGAGAGAATGTCTGGGGTGTGTTGGGTCCTTAATTATGCTGGCTGCTTTGCCGAGGCAGCAGGAAGTGTAGACAGAGCCAATGGATGGGAGGCTGGTTTGCGTGATGGATTGGGCTACATTCATGACCTTTTGTAGTTCCTTGCGGTCTTGGGCAGAGCAGGAGCCATACCAAGCTGTAATACAACCAGAAGGAATGCTTTCTATGATGCATCTGTAAAAGTTGGTGAGAGTCGTACAGAGGATTCCATGCTGAAAGTAATCAGTGAAAATCTAGGAGTACCTTAAGCAAGCTAGGTGGGTTAAATAAGATCGAGCCCTTCTATCCCATGCAAAGCACTCCAGCTATTGTTTATTCCATTCAATGCTAATAGGATTGAGTATTGCTGAAAAAATACTTTTTGTCGAAGCTTTTCTTCTTGCACTCATCAGGACAATCACAACAATACCAATGTCAGCGGAAGCAATAATTTTATACAGTATGAGAAGAGAATGCCAATTGGTTGCTAGGTGGACTCTGATTGGTGGAAGCTTTGCCAAGGAGGATGCACCAGTTAATGGTGACTGACAGTTAACTGCCAAACATTGTTTGAAAATTTAAAGCATATAGCTTGACTATGATTGGTCAAGGCATTTCCTAAAGGAATTATACCAACAAATAGCTAGCACTTAGTTTGGTTAGCTGAAATAGGCACAATGTGTGTACACAAATCCAATGGACAATCTTTAATTGGTTGTCAGTGTAAATGTTAGCATACTGAGGATTATTTAGCAAATGTTGTCCAATTGCAGAATCACATCTAATGTTGGACACTGTGGCTGAAATCTTTCAGTCTCACTGACAGAAACCATCCCCGTCGCAGGTTCCCGGTGGCAAAGGGTGCGAACAATGAGAAACCCGGTTGACACGAGTGGGACCAGAAGATCCTGCTGCTGGCCAACGGCGGGGCACCTCAAAACATGCTGGAGGGCGGCAGGAGGAGCAGAAATTCCCACCCTGTGTTTTGAGTTTTGAAGTACAGGTTGTTTGGGTATGATCCATACCCATTGCGAACAGTAAAAGGGACAAGCTGTTTGGTATGATCCGCCAGTGTTTTGGATGTACAGTTTACATCCTCGCATCACATGAAGTTCATACACCACATTACCCATTGTTGTGATGGTAGAATGTCTTTCTGGCTTGAATGCAGTATTCTGTTAGTGGCGAATACCACTTGTCTTGCTACTGAGCTTAGTAGCTGCTTCTCCGCAGATCTCTGTGAACAGCCCTTGGCCTTCTTTAGGTAAGTCCCAATATTTTCATGCTCTCTTGGTCCATACAACTTCTGGGCTGGTGTATTTTCCTGCTGGCATCACAGATGATCAAATGTGTGGGGGACGATTCCAAGCAGACCTTCATCTGTACCCCATAAACCAGATGCAAATCAGTTTCACGCTGGTTTCTGGTGGAAATCGTGACCCGCCATGGAGGGCAGTAGTGGAAGATCCTGCTGTCATTTCACACTGATGCGAAAGCGACTTTTGGATCTCTTGCTCAACTGCCCCTGTGGCTAGTCATCAGTGGGGGCACGGGAGAATTCCGTCCTTCTTATCTGGCAGGACAAGGCCTGCGGAAGCAGAGCTAAGGGGGCCCTTAAAAGGCTTTGGGATCGAGAGCATTGAGGGAGTGTGGCAGAGTGGGACCCAAGTACTCGTCCAAGTAGTGAGGCAAGATCAGATTCCTATTCTTGTCTATGCAGTCACCTATTCATTTACATATTCACCCATCCTTGTGTAACAGCATGCAGACAGCATTCTAATGTGTCTCTCCTCCATCCTTCCTACATCCCAGACAGACTGGCCGATTGCTCGGCCACGTACGTCCCCTTAAAAACAATAAGTGTTCCCACTGGTCCTGAAGAAGCAAGCACCTCAAAGCACCTACAGCCTGCACTTTACCTGTCGTAACCAGCAGCACAGCTACAAGTGGGGAGGGGTTTCGGTTGTGGAGGGAGTTCCAAGCATTGAGCATGTGTGATGAGGAGCTAGTGGAGATGGTGGTTGAGGGCCAAAGAAGCACAGACCTGTGAACTGGAGTGGGACCAAACATCCTTCTTCGGCTGCAGAAACCAATGATTATAACTTAGTGGGGTACGTCTTGATTTCAATGGAAATAAAAATCAGGAAATGTGTGACAAGGATAAGATTTACCCAATGAGTTGGGCAAACCCTCCTCTGAAAACATTTCGTGGGCGGCACGGTAGCACAGTGGTTAGCACTGCTGCTTCACAGCTCCAGGGACCTGGGTTCGATTCCCGGCTCGGGTCACTGTCTGTGTGGAGTCTGCACATTCTCCTCGTGTCTGCGTGGGTTTCCTCCGGGTGCTCCGGTTTCCTCCCACAGTCCAAAGATGTGCGGGTTAGGTTGATTGGCCATGCTAAAATTGCCCCTTAGTGTCCTGAGATGTGTAGGTTAGAGGGATTAGCGGGTGGATATGGGGGTAGGGCCTGGGTGGGATTGTGGTCGGTGCAGACTCGATGGGCCGAATGGCCTCCTTCTGCACTGTAGGGTTTCTATGATTTGTGTTGTATCCCTGTTAATAGGCCCTTGAGTAAATCCCAATTGAATTCGGCTGGTCAGGTTCACCAGTCTATTTACAATAGAAATCCATTAGCATATGAAATTTGGCATTTCTTATTCCATTATGCATTATCTTATATCAAATAACATCTACCTGTCATTTTAACCCATTTGCTTAATTAATCCAGCTTCTTTTGATTGCTAACAATCTCCCTTATTCATTATTTGGCACGTCTCTTTCCCTCCTTTGTCAAACGTTTGACGATTAGTTTTAACTCAATATGTCCCAAATGACTGCTCCTTTCCGGGGTTATGTCCAGCGATTCCCACATTTACTTTTATGTTGCAAAGTTAGTTCGCAATCCAGCTCATAAATGGATTGTCAATGGCCATGAATTGATTACAGTTGGAAAAGACTGGAGGAATCACAATGCTCAAACACTTGTTCCAATGGTTCTGACGCAGGCAGCATGCTACTTTGTGCTGTCTGCTTATGATCATGGTTGTGGCATGCAGCCAATGCTAACTGTGTTGTTGAGTAGCTGCAGGAGGAGCCCCAAGATGGTGAGAGGTGAACACCAGTTCAAGCCAGCCATACACTCTGGCTGGAGGGGGTGCTGCTGGAAGCCAGTCTACAACTGGTTGGTGGCTGGAAAAGACCACAAACAGCACAAGGTGGGACAGCATGGGGTCCAAGGTTTTCCACACTGCATGGGAGGCCTTGATCGAGGCAGTGCCAAGGAGGAGAGATGTTCTCTATCAAAGGGTGTCAGGAGGGCCTCTTAGAAAAACCATGAGAAGGCAATGGCAGCAGATAGATGTGCAAGTCAATGCAAGGAGTGCTACTAGATGTTCAATGACCTCACATGAGTGTTCAAGGTCAGTGAATATATTTTCAAATGCCATAGCCTAACATCTGAACCACCAGCTCACACACTGCCCCATGCTCCACACCCTCATCACTCACTCCAAATGATCTCCATCAATCTGGATTCATAGCTGACATTCATATGCCTCACATGCTATGCACTGCTACAAGCCTCACACGACACCTCTGTCACCCCTCACCCCAGACCCTGCCCCTCACTGCACCCAAGCACCAGCTCACAGTCAACTAGTCAACCATGACAAGCACATCACCCAAACACATTGCACCACACTCACTGAAGCACTTCCCTCTATCCTGAGGGAAAAGCTGGGAAACAACAGGTGCCAGCCACTTTGGGATGTGCCCTTATCCCCATGAAGAAGCTAGTGGCCATTCTCAATGGAGCGGTGGTGAGGCTGGTATCTCAGACGACAATGGTATCCTTGTACCTAATCCTCCTTTCCACATCCCAGTTAACTTTTTATGCTCAATCTCTTCTGTTTTCGAAGTTGTGGATACGGTAAGCATGCTCCTCTTACTTCACCCCGACCCAACCCCAACCCATTCCCCCACCGCAATCTTACCTCTGTGCCTTATTCCTTTTACATACTCAAGAAAAGCCATCTGGCCAGGCAGTGGTGAAAGAGGAAGAGGTGGAAAAGCAGGAAGACAATGACGAAGAAATGCCATCATTGACTCTCACACTTGCTGCTACCAGCTCAGTTACTGGTACTTTGTGTGTGGTTCAAAGGATTGCACATGGTGAGTCACCAGGCACAATTGGCCCACTGACAAGGGGACCACAGGTTCCAGTTCCCTGGAGGACAATACCAACAACATGTGTTCTGCTGCAGGGGACTCAGATAAGCACTTCACTGGGGCGAGCTACAGAAGAATGCTGATGGGAATCCACAATGAGGTTGTCGGTACAAGAAAGCCTGTAGTCAATGTGAAGGAATTAACTGGTACTCGCCTCTTATCATCTTTGGGCTCCTTCTGCAGTCACTCAGCAACACAGTTAACACTGATTGCATGCCACAACCATGGTGATAAGCTGACAGCACAAAGTAGCATGGAGGAGTGTGACCCCAACATTGCACATGGGCTTGCACAGAGATGAGAACGCATCCTTTTCAGCAATGGAAGCAGTGGCCAACTTCATCAACAAGCTTGTATATCCGTCCATGACGCAGTGGTTGACTGTTGATGTCTCAGTCTACCGCACAAGCAGAAACCTGCCATTGTCTGAGTGCTGGGGTTGAAGCTCAGACTGAAGTCCCACAGGCTCAGACTGCTGTTGTCGTTGCTGCGGATACCAGTTCTCAAAGGGGTTTTCACGCCCAGAAATCCGTTTTCCCAAGAGATTTTCAGCGTTGCTGAAGTGCCTCCCCGGGAGACTGGCAGTGGTTCCATAAGAATGTGAATCCACTGCCCTCTCTCGGGATGAAAGCGTTCATGCTCCCACCACTGCCACTGCCACCCATGCCATGTGGTTCAGTCTGAAGTCACACAATCATAGAATGGAGAGAGCATGGAAAGAAGCCATTCAGCCCATTGTGCCTGTGCTTGCCCTCTGAAGGAACCATTCACCGAATCTATTCCTCTCCCCCCAGTCCTTTCAGACCTTCTAGGATCAGAGCTGCTCAGGGGCGTTCTGCAAATTTCTCCCAGGGAAAGTCAGCCGCCTTCTTTCGTTCAACACGCTGATCCATTGTTGTTGTACTCTGTCACCCTCAGACCTCCTCAAACCTCTCCACCCCATCACCCTCCCCGCACTTATTATTCTGTTGTGTCCTATGCTCTCCCCCCCCCCCCACTCCCCCTCCCCACCCCCATTATGTCCAAGCCCTTCCACTGCATCATGAAGAAGTCAGAACCAAGATAGAGACTGGCGCATGATTCAGCCGCGCTCCCCTTGCAGATTCTCCTTCAGGTTGTCAGGGAGCGGTAGGAGGTGTGCTATCTCACAGGTGGTAACAAAAGATCCTCCCATGTAGAAAGAAGGTTGACAGGTGACTTAATAGAGGCATACAAGATGATCAGAGGATTAGACAGGGTGGATAGTGAGAGCCTTTTTCCTCGGATGGTGATAGCTAACACGAGGGGACATAGCTTTAAATTGAGGGGTGATAGATATAGGACAGATGTCAGAGGTAGGTTCTTCACTCAGAGAGTAGTAAGGGCGTGGAATGCCCTGCCTGCAGCAGTAGTGGACTCGCCAACATTAAGGGCATTTAAATGGTCATTGGATAAACATATGGATGATATTGGAAGAGTGTAGGTTAGATGGACTTTAGATTGGCTCCACTGGTCGGCGCAACATCGAGGGCCGAAGGGCCTGTACTGCGCTGTAATGTTCTATGTTCTACCAGCCAGGGTACCTCACTAGGACAGGCAATGATACCTGTAAAACAGGGAATACACATGCCATGGGCAGCTTTGAGGTGTTTCACTAAAGCTGCCTGTGATCAATATATTCATGTGGATGCACTTATATTCTTACCCTTGGAGATGATCAGGGGGCAATTTAAAATAACGCAACAGCAAAGTCTTTTGAATTTAAAAATAAAAGATTAGTTTATTTCTACACTCTTGATCTGAAGATTACTTTAAGAAATATGATTCCACACACACACACAGAGCAAAAACAGTACTTATAAAAACTGAATCAAGTTAAGTCTCAATTATTCGATGCAGGCCTGGTGGTTTAAAGTCAAGATGTTGTGTTGTCTGAAGTGAAGACTTGGAATTGCAGGATTGTCTCAGCACTTGCGATGGCTTCCACTGTCAAAGGCTGCTTTCACAGGTAGCTTAGGAGATGCAACACAGTAGAGAGAGAAGGTTCCTTGTTTCGTCTTTATGGTACCGCAGGTGTGGCACTTTCAGTTGCCCAGTTATACAGCAGACCACGAGCAGTTTCTAGATTTCTCTCCCTCTGTCCCAGAACTGAAGGTTTTGTCTGCTTCGCTGAAGATGTTTTAATGTGCCTTAGAACATAGAACAGTACAGCACAGAACAGGCCCTTCGGCCCACGATGTTGTGCCGAGCGTTATCTGAAACCAAGATCAAGCTATCCCACTCCCTATCATCCTGGTGTGCTCCATGTGCCTATCCAATAACCGCTTAAATGTTTCTAAAGTGTCTGACTCCACTATCACTGCAGGCAGTCCATTCCACACCCCAACCACTCTCTGCGTAAAGAACCTACCTCTGATATCCGTCCTGTATCTCCCACCACGAACCCTATAGTTATGCCCCCTTGTAATAGCTCCATCCACCCGAGGAAATAGTCTTTGAACGTTCACTCTATCTATCCCCTTCATCATTTTATACACCTCTATTAAGTCTCCCCTCAGCCTCCTCCGCTCCAGAGAGAACAGCCCTAGCTCCCTCAACCTTTCCTCATATGACCTACCCTCCAAACCAGGCAGCATCCTGGTAAATCTCCTCTGCACTCTTTCCAGCGCTTCCACATCCTTCTTATAGTGAGGTGACCAGAACTGCACACAATATTCCAAATGTGGTCTCACCAAGGTCCTGTACAGTTGCAGCATAACCCCACGGCTCTTAAACTCCAACCCCCTGTTAATAAAAGCTAACACACTATAGGCCTTCTTCACAGCTCTATCCACTTGACTGGCAACCTTTAGAGATCTGTGGATATGGACCCCAAGATCTCTCTTTTCCTCCACAGTCTTCAGAACCCTACCTTTGACCCTGTAATCCACATTTAAATTTGTCCTACCAAAATGAATCACCTCACATTTATCAGGGTTAAACTCCATTTGCCATTTTTCAGCCCAGCTTTGCATCCTATCTATGTCTCTTTGCAGCCTACAACAGCCCTCCACCTCATCCACTACTCCACCAATCTTGGTGTCATCAGCAAATTTACTGATCCACCCTTCAGCCCCCTCCTCTAAGTCATTAATAAAAATCACAAAGAGCAGAGGACCAAGCACTGATCCCTGCGGCACACCGCTAGCAACCTGCCTCCAATCCGAAAATTTTCCATCGACCACCACCCTCTGTCTTCGGTCAGACAGCCAGTTACCTATCCAATCGGCCAACTTTCCCTCTATCCCACACCTCCTCACTTTCATCATAAGCCGACCATGGGGGACCTTATCAAACGCCTTACTAAAATCCATGTATATGACATCAACTGCCCTACCTTCATCAACACACTTAGTTACCTCCTCAAAAAATTCTATCAAATTTGTGAGGCACGACTTGCCCTTCACGAATCCGTGCTGACTATCTCGGATTAATCCGCATCTTTCTAAATGGTCGTAAATCCCATCCCTAAGGACCCTTTCCATCAATTTACCAACCACCGAAGTAAGACTAACCGGTCTATAATTACCAGGGTCATTTCTATTCCCTTTCTTAAACAGAGGAACAACATTCGCCATTCTCCAGTCCTCTGGCACCATCCCCGTGGACAGCGAGGACCCAAAGATCAACGCCAAAGGCTCTGCAATCTCATCCCTTGCCTCCCACAGAATCCTAGGATACATTTCATCAGGCCCAGGGGACTTATCGACCTTCAGTTTATTCAAAACTGCCAAGACATCCTCCCTCCGAACATCTATTTCCTCCAGCCTATTAGCCTGTAACACCTTCTCTTCCTCAAAAACATGGCCCCTCTCCTTGGTGAACACTGAAGAAAAGCATTCATTCATCACCTCGCCTATCTCTACTGACTCCATACACAAGTTCCCACTACTGTCCTTGACCGGCCCTAACCTCACCCTGGTCATTCTTTTATTCCTCACATAAGAGTAAAAAGCCTTGGGGTTTTCCTTGATCCGACCCGCCAAGGACTTCTCATGTCCCCTCCTAGCTCTCCTAAGCCCCTTTTTCAGCTCATTCCTTGCTAACTTGTAACCCTCAATCGAGCCATCTGAACCTTGTTTCCTCATCCCTACATAAGCTTCCCTCTTCCTTTTCACAAGACATTCCACCTCTTTTGTGAACCATGGTTCCCTCACTCGGCCATTTCCTCCCTGCCTGACAGGAACATACCTATCAAGGACATCCAGTATTTGTTCCTTGAAAAAGTTCCACTTTTCATTAGTTCCTTTCTCTGACAGTTTCTGTTCCCAACTTATGCCCCCTAATTCGTGCCTAATCGCATCATAATTACCCCTCCCCCAATTGTAAACCTTGCCCTGCCGTACGGCCCTATCCCTCTCCATTGCAATAACAAAAGACACCGAATTGTGGTCACTATCTCCAAATTGCTCTCCCACAACCAAATCTAACACTTGGCCCGGTTCATTTCCCAGTACCAAATCCAATGTGGCCTCACCTCTAGTCGGCCCATCCACATATTGTGTCAGGAAACCCTCCCGCACACACTGCACAAAAACTGCCCCATCCAAACTATTTGACCTACAAAGGTTCCAATCAATATTTGGAAAGTTAAAGTCCCCCATGACAACTACCCTGTGACCCCCACACATATCCATAATCTGCTTAGCAATTTCTTCCTCCACATCTCTATTACTATTTGGGGGCCTATAGTAAACTCCTAGCAACGTGACCGCTCCTTTCCTATTTCTAACTTCAGCCCATATTACCTCAGTGTGCAGATCCCCCACGAAGTGCCCTTCCGCAGCCGTTAAACTATCCTTGATTAACAATGCCACTCCTCCACCTCTTTTACCAGCTTCCCTACACTTAGTGAAACATCTATACCCCGGAACGTCCAACAACCATTCCTCGTGAAGTTCCTAATTCTCAGCAGTCCTTTTTTATATTCAGGACAGGCAAGGAAAAATGGCTGCTGTAGCAAAATGCCAAATCATGTTCCAAATAAGGTAATTAGTAATCCCATTTAACAATGCAAAGTCTTTTTACCACCTATAATGTTCAAACGAGCTGAGGCTTTCACACCTTAAGGCCCTTATCAGTCAAATTCTTTGAGCCTGAAGGAAGGCATCAAGTCAGTGAATCGTATTTACACTTCTGGAATGCTCATTAAATTTCAAAGGTCTCTTTTTATATATATTCTATGATTCCACTATGTCTGAGAATATCTTCGTCTTGTTGAAAGTGGTTCCAGTCTCAATGCACAAGGAGAAAGTCAGATGATCCTCTGAGACCATTTTGAAAAGCCTTGAAACTCCATCTACAGTTTGAAAATGTAACTTTTAGAACAGTTTTCTAAAAATTTGTAGTATCATGACAGCTCGTCCTAGCACATAAAAGGTGAATAGTTGATGGCTGTGCAACATGGCATGATTTAATTTATAAATTTGGTTTGGAATTTGCTGTTCCTTTTGCATTGTGGCCAAGCCTAGGATGGTCAGTGACAGAAGAATCGTAAAGTGTGTGAATGTTGGTGAATGGGGTAATAGGATTGCTTCCACTGGTATCGCAATCGGATGAGCTCTTCACAAGTCAGTATAGCCAGAAACGGGCTGCCAGATTGTTTCCCTCTTTCCTCCGTCTGTTTCTCTCCCAGATTCTCAGCTGCTCATGAAAAACTGGTGGTCAGGCCGATGCCTTCATGACAAGGTGGTTGCACAGTATGTAGCAGGCCACCACAAATCTTGACCACCACCCACCCCTCCTCCCACCCACAACCAACGCTTTGATGAATACTGCAGGGCCCCTCCAGAGTGATCCAGACAGCAAAAGCATTGGTTTAATATGTCAATGGCCTGCTTGCTCCATTCTGTGTGGTAATAGGCCTTTCATTGTATACATGCATGGTTAGGCCCCATTTGGAGTACTGTGAGCAATTTTGGGCCCCACACCTCAGGAAGGACATACTGGCACTGGAGCGGGTCCAGCGGAGATTCACACGGATGATCCCAGGAATGGTAGGCCTGACATACGATGAACGTCTGAGGATCGTGGGATTATATTCATTGGAGTTTAGGAGGTTGAGGGGAGATCTGATAGAAACTTACAAGATAATGAATGGCTTAGATAGGATGGACGTAGGGAAGTTGTTTCCATTAACAGGGGAGACTAGGACGCGGGGGCACAGCCTTAGAATAAAAGGAAGTCACTTTAGAACAGAGATGAGGAGAAATTTCTTCAGCCAGAGAGTGGTGGGTCTGTGGAATTCATTGCCACAGAGGGCTGTGGAGGCCGAGACGTTGAGCGTCTTCAAGACAGAAATTGATAAATTCTTGATTTCTCGAGGAATTAAGGGCTATGGGGAGAGAGCGGGTAAATGGAGTTGAAATCAACCATGATTGAATGGTGGAGTGGACTCGATGGGCCGAATGGCCTTACTTCCGCTCCTATGTCTTATGGTCTTATGGTCTTATGCTGCACATGTGTCTGTGGGTGACACACCAGACTCATGAGTTACATTTTCAATGGCTAGCCCTTGTTGTCCTGTAGCCACCCTCTGATTTGTTGAGGAGGCAGCACACATAGACGATCGCCCCACAATGAAGGCATCATGACTGCTGCCAGGATACCAAGCATTGACCTATATGACACTCTGAGCATGGTCACACACCGGTTAGATATTATATACGAACATAAGAATTAGCAACAGGAGTAGCCCACTCAGCCCCTCAAGCCTGCTCTGCAATTCAATAAGATCATGGCTGATCTGATATTGACTTGAACCCCACATTCTTGCCTACCTCAAGAATCTAGCTAGCTCTGCCTTAAAATTTTTCAAAGATTCTGCTTGCACTGCCTTTTGAGAAAGAGATTTTCAGAGACTTACAACCCACATTGAGTGAGTGAGTGGAATCCCTTTAGATTGTGATGTATTTCAGAGGCAGATGTGGGTTGTAAAGCTGGCATGCATGCAGTGGAAGGCACTCTGCAGGAAGAAGAAGCTTGAAATCCTCATAAAGCTACGCGATTCATCCACCTGCTTTTCATTGGCAGGATAGAAAGAAGTATAGCTAGCTCTCGTTCAACAGAAAACCTCAGTGCAACTCTAATGCAACAGTGGATTTCGAACTGGGAGATGTTATAAATGTGTTCAGCTCCAAGTAGGAGCCAGATGCATAACAGTTCATGACCGTGGTCATCTTCACAGCCACTGGCAATGCTGAAGCACAGACATCTCTCAAATTGTTCTTCGCTGAGGTTCAGGTGGGAGAATTGCAATTGCTACCTGAACACCCTGGGTGGATATGGTCTCCTGCTGAGAGCCCTTCTTCCCCTCCTCCTCCTCCATCTTCCATCAGTTTGCTCTGCTCTATGCCATTCTCTCTTGTCACAATCATGCTGCAGTTAAAGGGGAATGCAAACTCTTGTACCCATGGTTTGTGCAGAAGCCTTGGAGGGTCAGGACCAGCTCCTTCAGCACTTGTCTCACGACGCCCTGTAGACATTAGCAGCTTTGAAGAACTATTGAAAGCACCAAATAATAACAGCTGGTAGAAACCAATCAATAATCTGTAAGTATTGATGACCCTTTAAATAATGCTTTTAGTTGAGGGGAGGAGTGGGTGGGGGTGGTGGTCATTCCTGCTGCTGAATAAATGATCAGCAATGCCAGATTAAGAGTCAGCGTTATCTGGAGTATTGAATTCCAAAATGGTAGCGCTGGTTTCAAATCAGCATTACACTCCCGACTCTGCACACTTTTGATAAACAGTAAACATACACCCGCCAGTACCCTCATAAAGATTACATCTTTTATGACTCTCAGTGGAAGGGTGTGCATGGGATGTGGACCTCATTTTGGCCTCTAAGGCAACTTGTAGCGCCCATTTTCTGGGTACAAGAAATTTTGTGTCTATAACCTTTAACCTATTGAAGCCTTACTAGCAGAGTTTTATGAAATATCTAAGGAACTTACATCAACTGAAAAGCTATTGTTCACTAATTTGGGATTTGGCAGCTACTTTTAGAGAAAGATAAAACAGACATAGCGATAAATCCAGGTCCAGCCATTTATATACATGCCCCCTTTGGCCTGAACTGAGTTTTGCGATCTCCACGCAGACTGTCTATGTATTAATGAACCACCAATCTAAATCTATCTTAAAAATACTAACCAGATGCTCATCAATTTCATCATTCCTAAGGCTGGAGGCATCCATAGTCACACCAGATGTCTCATCAAATTGACCTTGAAGCTTGCTCTGGGCACAGAAAGATTTGAAGCCTTTGCAGTGATGCGCTGAGGACAAGTATGTTGTGTACATCATCAATGCGTCAGTAACTCTGCTTCAAACACTGATGGTTAACTCTATGTTTGAACTTCTGACCACAAGATACAACATTTCAGGCACTTACTGCAGGGAGGAAAAGTCATGTGATACTCTGCTGAGGTCTTGGGCAGGTTGTGTTTGATTGTCGAGGTACAGGGATATATTTTGTGTTCTGGAGAAATACCAAAGCTTGGCCCCAGTGTTATCAACTCACATCTTAAAACAGGTTAGAACTGTTGGCAGTATGTGGATTAGTGAGAAACTACTACTTCTTTTAAGGTTTAGGCAGCTGACTTGCATACAATAGTCAAATCCACATTCAGGCAACTACCCTTAGTAGTTTAGACCAAAACCTTGAAGGCCCAAACCTATACAAACAGTGGAGAGAGAAAGAGCAGTCTCTTCATGTCAAAATTAAGTTTGTAATCAAAGTCTTCAAAATATTGCAAAATGGGACGATGCAAATATTGACAATATTGCCAGTGCAGACTCAATGGGCCGAATGGACTTTCTGCACTGCATGGAGTCTCTGATTCCGTGAAAGCAATAATTACACTAAGGCATCTTTTTAGCAAAGCCTACCGGGCCTGGAATTCCCAGGTGGTCTCCCATCCAAGTACAAACCATGCCTGAGTCTGCTTAGTTTCCAAGAGCAGACATTTTCAGACTAATACGGCCATTGGTAATTACACTACTAAGAGATTCACATACAATGCCAATAAATCTTAATAAGTTTACAAACTGAATATTTGCCCACCCAAAAATGTAGATTATACTCTCAGAAGGGTACAATGTAATCTTTTAAGATAGTATTTGCAATTCAGAGTGGAATTGAGCAGGAAGAAGCTGCAGGAACCTCTGTTTACATCGAAAAACACAAGTCATCAAGCCCAGTCATCACCTCCACATGTGCTGAGTTTGACGGGTGATGTTCCAGCCCTGGGTAACAGAATGACAAGAACGGGGAGCATTGGATCCTGCGATCTCCACCGCACCACTGCAAGGGGATTACAGGATTTTGCATATACTCTCTCTCAGGAATATTAGTCATTCCACAAGATCTATTCTCTCACAGATGAGGCAATCAATATCCTGATCCCATTTTTTATGTGGGAGAAGGAGATGCCGCTGAAGATCTGACCTTCCCTCAGAATAGCCTTGCCGGAGACTTCCAGGCTCAGTCCTTTCTGAGTCAGTCCTGTAACAGGTGGAAGGAAGTTAGCAGGACAACACCGTGTTGGCTCCAAACCTAGAGAAGTGGGACTTGGAGAGGAGAAATGGAACATCTTTCAAGAAGCAAAACAAGTAAAACTTGTATTTGTATGGCACTTTTAGCATCAGCATGTCCCAAAGTACCGGACCGCCAATGAAGTGGTTCTGAAGTGTAGCCAATTTAAGGAGTCCAGGGTTCCGGTTCCTTTCTTCGGAGGATAGGAGGCCTATAGAACAAATTCCATCACTTCTGGAGAGATTGCTGATTGGAGAGTGAATGAGTTCCTAGCTGGGGTGGAGAGCACAGCTTACGAAAGGTGGGATTCATTTTCAGGGCAGGGCATGTTGGAGAGACATGTTGGAGAGACATTTTGCAGATATATTTCCCCTAAACTGACTCTGGGTCTTTTATGTGATTTTCCACTTGTGCTGCTGCTGAGTGGGTTGTGTTGTGAATTCTGGGATCACGGCTCGATGGACCACTGGCTTGGTCCTGCCCATTTATCTGTATACTGCTATGGGAATAGCACCACCTTCCTGACAAGAGATTCAGTCACTTACAGAATCTCCTGTTCAGACCCCAAGCCCTCAGATGACACTTAGAAGTATTACAAAAAGATAGTTTAAAAATTGAGCGATCACAGGAGGATTGCAATTTGTGAGTTTACTAAGTTCCCAGCTATAGGTTCCAGTGCCCTTAAATGGTTGTGAGAAATATTAATGTTCAAGAATTTGATTTGTTTTGTTAAAAACCTGAAGTTGGACTGAAGCTAAAAAAGATGTTTCTGGTCTTGGGAGTAGTGGGTCGGATCTTAAACAATGATGAGACAGAGAATCTGGTGAATTGGTGCGATGACAATAATCTCTCCCTCAATGTCAGTAAAACAAAGGAGACAGTCATAGACTTCAGGAAGCATAGTGGAGGACATGCCACTGTCTACATCAACGTGAATGAAGTGAAAATGGTCTAGATCTTCAAGTTTCTAGGGTCCATATCACCAACAACCTGCCCTGGTTGCTGATGCTATAGTTCAGAAAACCCACCAACGCCTCTAGTTTCTCAGGTGGCAAAGGAAATTTGGCATGTCCGCTACAACTCTCACCAGCTTTTACAGATGCACCGTAGAAAGCATCCTTTCTGGTGGTATCACAGCTTGGTATGGCTCCTGCTCTGAATAAGACCGCAAAAAACTACAAAGTGTCATGAACGAAGCCCAGCCCATCACTCAAACTAGCCTCCGATCCATTGACTCTGTCTACCGCTGCCTCGGAAAAGTAACCAACATATTAAAAAGAACCCATGCACTCCGGAAATACTCTCTTCCACCTTCTTCCGTCAGGAAAAAGATACAAAAGTCTGAGGTCACATACAACCTACTCAAGAACAGCTTCTTCCTTGCTGCCATCAGACTTTTGAATGGACCTACCTCGCATTAAGTTGATCATTCCCTACACCCTAGCTATGACTGTAACATGATATTCTGCAATCTCTCCTTTCCTTCTCTAAGAACGGTATGCTTTGTCTGTATAGCATGCAAGAAACAATACTTTTCACTGTATACCAATACATGTGACAATAATAAATCAAATGAGTGTGATCTGAAAGGTTGTAATTATGTAGAGCTCCCTGATGTTACAGCTAGAATACAATGAGACATTACTGAAAGTCACCCTGATGAGTTTGTCTCACAGCTCTTTCCGAACAAGAGTCTGTGACCCTGCTATGTCCTTCGCACATACCAGTTCCTCCATCCAAGAAAGCTCAATCTTAATCTTGTGGATCACACAGCAGGCTACCATAGTTCACTGGACTACAACGGAAGTAGACTAGGAAGAGCCCCTATACATCAAGCATCAGAATCCGTTTGTCAGCATGACAGTCACCTGTTTAACTTTCATTTGCGTGTGGAGGTGAGCCTCCTTGTAGCGTTCCTTTGCTTCATTAGTGGCCCTTTTCAGTTGTGTTGGGAGCTTTGATACAACTCGGCATCCCTTGTCTGTAAGAAGTCAGTCAACTAACTTTCTGAAAGGATGCAGGGACATTGGACTATAAAGAGATGAATGAATAATGCCAGCTCTCTGCCTGCAGATGGTAAACATTTGTCCGTAATCATACATGAACAGAATATTAAGGGATTGAAAACCTTTCAGTCCACATAGGTTGACAGTAGAAGCTGGCACGATTACAGGAACTCGAAGTACTCTCGCAAACCCAGTGATTCATTAAAATATAAATAGCCCACTTACCCATTTGTTTCGATCCTGCATCAGGTGTAATGGGAACAACATTCCTGGCAAACAGCACATTAATTACTTGTCTAATGGACAGACAAGAGAATGGACAGTAAACTGATGGGCCCCTGGCAGAAGCTGTCAGTTGTCCTCTGAAGTAACCCCTAAATGCTGCATTAAATTTTTCAGCCACTCTGAATGCTGCCCTAGTTAGAGAGCAGGTTTGCAGAACGAAAAACTTCCAGGGTTTCAAGACTGGTCCCTGACCTCTTTATACATTTCTATCTGACAACAGTGACCAGACTTCAAAAGTACTTAATTCATTGACTGGAAAGCACTTTAAAATGTACAGTGGTCTTGAAAGACAAAATATAAATGCAAGTCTATCTTTATAACATCAGGCATACATTCAAAAGGATCTTACGGGTCTAGGCACTCTCATGGTTGGATTTGTACAGAAGTGTTAGAATTTTTCCCAGAGCTGCTATCTAAGACTACACCTCCCCATGCCCGTGGCCCCATCTTCTCTGCAGTTTCTCTTCCAATACATGTATATCATATTGAGAGAGAAGCTCCACTGAGAAACCATATTGTGATCTTACAGTACATGCTAATGAAATTCCCAAAATACAAATCAATCTGAATAGGGATTTACAAATGAAGTTACAAGCCTCACAAATGAAGTGAGTGAAAGAAAGAAACGTCAATAAAACTCACTCCAAAGTAAGGGATCAATAGAATACTGCAATGAAAGGTATTCATCTGTGAGAATCTATCGTTCACCTTGCTCAGCCTCTGATCACAATTTATATTAGTCATCTAGTGGTACATAATTAGAGCTCCCTGCAGTAGGCATGGCAGAATTTACAAAGCAAGGCTTGATAAGGTGACAAGATCTTCGTCCAGCCTTCATTTCCTCTATGGGCAGGTTTTAAATGGGAATAAACTTGGAAGATCCAAAAGCTCCCTTTGCCCCATCGCCCCCCCCACCCCAAACCACTACTCATCATCCCATCCCAACATATCCTGTGGTTTTCCAGTGCCCTATCAAACCAGCAGGATTTTGAGACTTCAGTGTTTAAGCTCTAACACAGGGTTTTGACAGGTGGCTTCCCTATCCTCACAGGCACAAAGCTTATTTTTGATACACACAAGAAGAATGATGGGAATAAATAGTCTTCAAAAATTAAACAAAAGCAAAATGGCTCAAGCATCCCCGCCAGCACTACCTAAACCCACAAATGCTAACACCTGGAAGGACAATGGCAGCAGACACTTCAGAACCGCAGAACCTCCAAGTTCCCTTCCAAGCAACACCACATCCTGACTAGGAAGTATACCGTCTCACTCCTGTGACGTGAGTAAAACATTATAGACTGACACTCTAGTGCTGTGCTGAAGGAGTGCTGTACTGCCGGAGATACTGCCTTTCAAATGAGATGTGAGGCCTCATCTTCTTTCTCAACTGGACTTAAAAGGTCCTCTGTCACAATTTCAAAGGTGATCGGTGAGGAGGGTGGGATTTCTGCGATGTTCTGCGATAATCCTACATGAATTGTGTAGGATTAATACATAATCCTCCTCCAGACACATTTTTGTTTCTTTACTTGTCCCATTAGTGTTCCGTTTGTCTCTGCATTTTGTTATTTAATCTCGCCTCTTTTTCACCTCTTCCCTCCTGGCCTTTTGCAATCCACCCTCTATTCGCTTGTTTAAAGTTTATATTTTTAAGTTTAAAGTTTATTTATTAATGTAAGCCTAATTGTGACAATAACACTGCAATGAAGTTACTGTGAAAATCCCCTGGTTGCCACACTCCGGCTCCTGCTCGGGTACACAGAGAGAATTTAGCAAGGCCAATGCACCTAACCAGCACGCCTTTCAGACTGTGGGAGGAAACTGGAGCACCCGGAGGAAACCCACGCAGACATGGGGAGAATGTGCAGACTCCGCACAGACAGTGACCCAAGCCGGAAATCAAACCCAGGTCCCTGGAGCTGTGAAGGCAGCAGCGCTAATCACTGTGCCACCCTATGTTCAAAACGTATTAGATTTTCTAACTTTTCCCAGGTCTGGTGAAAGGCCATTGACCTGAAATGTTAACACTCTTTCTCTCTCCGCAGAAGCTCCCTGACCTGCTGAGTGTTCCCACAATCTTATGCTTTAAATTCAACAACAACTTGTATTTACATAGCAGAGGTGAAAGTAGGTGGTTTTGGTGATGACATGGATGTGTGGTTGTGAAAGCTCATGTTAGGTTTGAATATGACAACAAGGTTGTGAACAGTCTGGTTCAGCCTTGGACAGTTGCCCATGAGAAGCAAGGGAGTCAGTAACTAGGGAGTCAAGTTTGTGGAAGGGATTGAAGAAAATTCTGCTCACCCAGTACTAAGTGACTGACAATCCAGAGATTGTGGAGATGGACACGTGGGGTCTGGACCTGCTCCAATCTGTGGAATTCAATTCAAACAGCAGGAATTCCAGGGACAGGGAATTCTGAAATCCAACATCAAGGTGGCCAATCCCCCAGGCAACCACCTGGATTGTTAATGAATGGCGACGGCCTAGTGGTTTTATCGCTGGACTATTAATCCAGAAACCCTACTAATGTTCCAGGACCCAGATTCGAATTCCGCCACGACAAATGGTGGGAATTTGAATTCAATAAAAAAAATCTGGAATTAAGAATCTATTGATGACCATGAAGCCATTGTCGATTGTCAGGAAAACCAATGTGGTTCACTAATGCCCTTTAGAGAAGGAAACCTGCCATCCTTACCTGGTCTGGCTAACATGTGGCTCCAGAGTCACAGCAATGTGGTTGACTCTCAACTGCCCTCTAAACAAGGGCAACTAGGAATGGGCAATAAATGCTGGCCAGCCAGTAACACCCTTGAATGAATTTTAAAAATGTGGGGCTAAATTCAGGTGAATTTGGGGGTTTGGGGTGCGATGGCGGTGGGGTTGGTGGGTGTGGGGGGGTTTAGAACTTGCCACTGGTCACTTATGACACTGTTCAGTTGATGTACCTGTGGGTCAGCCTGACATCACCTCATTTCCATAACTTGACTGCATACCCATGCCAGGAAGTCAATGTCTAGGCCACTTGCCAGCCCCAACATGTCAGGTAACCCAACATGATGCACTGTCCATTGGTGGGAATGGTGAGGGTGGGGATGGTGAGCAGTTGGGGTTCAGGAATCCCTCCACTGTTTGAGGATTAACCCTTGGTGGTGTGGGAGCCAGACTGTCTTAATCTCCACCTTCTTATACATTGGTAGCAAATGTAATAGCCCGGCATTCCATTGAAGTTTAATAACCAAATGCAAACTGTGTTCCTATTCTAACTGTTCTGTTCATACGGGGCTGGTCCCAATAAGAGTGGCTGTTCCCTCCAGCATTGTCTGCAGATGATGGTTCAATAAGTGTCTTGATTTTTCAGCATTAACCAGGCCTCGAGCAGCAGGGAGGAGGGGAGCTGAGTCAAGACCTCCCCAACCTGAGACCACTTATTCTCTCAACCCATCTTTGAATAAAAGTTGAAGTAATTGTACCTGGCTGCTTACACCAGCTGAAATATACTTAAGACAAGACCACCCGCCCCAAACCCAACTGGAGAGGACAATGCAGGAGGGATGCTGTGAATTAGGTGGTGGTTAGATAAAACTGGGGTGTTATTAGCCTACATGTGGAAACTGATATTGAGTTTTGTATGATGTCACCATGGAGTAGCATGTAGATAAGAAATAGGAGGAAGCCAAGGATAGATTATTGGGGGACACTAGTGGTAACGGATCAGGAACTGGAAGAGAAACCATTGCAAGTGATACTCTGGTTATGATTGGACAGGTAAGAATGGAATCATGTGAATACAGTTCCACCCAGCTGGACAATAGTGGAGAAGTTGAGTGGTCAGGCAATAGGGTTGAGGGAGCAGGAGGGCCTTATGAACAAGATGAACATAAAGAAGCCATGAGGGGAGATAGGAGAGAGACTAGAGAAGGAAGCACGTTCAGGGCTAGGGCAGGGGAGAATTAGGGGAGGCAAAGGAAAGAAAGAGGGTGGAGAGGATAGGGGAATGGGTTTGCAGAAGAGAAGAGAAGCCGGGTATTATCTTTGCATTTCTGGTTGATTCTGGAATAGTGAGCAGAGTAAAGCTGGACTCAATGGTCCTTCACATGATCAAACCAGATCTGGCAGTGATTGGTTCATCTAATTGCCCACCACATCCATTCAAGTCTGCATTCCTTGGGCTCAAGGCACTGGAGATGAGGGCCTTATAGCAGGGGGAATGGCCAGGATGAGAGAGATTAGTGGTTTTAATGGGGAAGAGAGCATCAAAAGTAGTGAGGGTGGGGTTGAGTAAATCAGTAGCTGCAGGAATATTGTGATGAATGGAGGGTCAAAGGCTAGATAATTGGGAATTCGAGAGTATAGTTCTAAGCAAACTAGGGATAGTGTTTTCCAGGAATGGATAGAAGGAAGTAAAATTTGAGGGGAGCTCTATGTGGATGCTGGGGAGCAACGCAAGAAAATGATCAGAAATGACCTTATCTGGATTGATACTCCGGGGATAGTGAGGCAGCGTGAGATGACAAGGTCAAGGAGATAGCTGTGAACATGAACTGAAAATGGAAAATGCTGGAAATACTCAGCAGGTCTGGTAGCATCTGATGCAGTTCTGACAAAAGGTCATCGACCTTAAACATAAGCCTTGTTTTGCGCGTGAGGATTTAAAAAAAAATTGTGTTACTCTGTAACAAAAGATGCATGTGCATGTGTGTTGAAGATGTAATTACACTGGGAAAGATTAATAGAGACAACTTGTCTGGGAGACCTGTGAAGTGAAAGGAATAAAGATACCAATTGCATACATTTGTAATAAGGCCATGGTGAAGTAAATTTATAATTAAATAGGTTAGGTTTAAAAAATGCACTTGGAGTTAGATAAAGACTTGGCTTTTCAGCTGTTAAATTTCAGAGGAGAGTAGGAAACTTTTATAACTTACAAAGGTTACATAAGTAAACAAATGAAGTTTATTAAACCAGAAAATAGAGGCGTTAAGAAAACATGAAAGATTTTTATATATTAGAAAAGCTGAGGTGCTGAGGGCAATGGAATTGAAGGTGAAACAGGAAAAGGATCCTTAAGAAGAGATGTTGAGCTGAACTGTGTTGGCTACATGGGGAAGATATCCTGGGGACAGCTTTTGGCTGAGAGAATGTGTGATATCTGAAGCAGTCATCCAGAAACCAGTAAAGTCTTGGTGACAGAAGGCAGTCTTGTTTCTGAATTTTCTTGGATTTCCACAAAAGTGGAAGAGAGTGAGAAGTCCAAAGCATTAGCAGTTTTCCCCTGGGTAAAATAACTGGATTATTTTACAGTTGAAATCTGTCAAGGAGTGGTGTTTAGAATGTGTTTACTTCTGCATTATGACAATTGGGTTTTTTCAGGGATGTTTTGTAAGACTGTTTTAACCGTGTAACTTCAATCTTGTGTGTTTGAGTTTTCTTTTCTTCTTGATAACAAATCTTTTAATTTTTTAAATTCAAAAAGTGCTACTGGAATTTTATGCTCCTATGTTCAGTATATTTTGTTTACCTTGTTTTCAGAATCCAAAAAAATGTTATGATCAATAAGACAAGTTTCCCTCTAGGATTTGGCTTGTTCAGCAAATAACATTTGCTGTGGTCATAACACTCTTCACAGATGCTGCCAAAGGTGCTAAACATTTCCAGGTTTAATTTCAGATTTCCAGCATTCACAGTATTTTGTTTTTATGTTGGCCCTGGATATCAGGTTGGGGAGGTTACATGGGGGGGGGGAGATTAAGCAGCGGTAAGGAAGCTGATCAAAGTTACCTTATAATATAAGCAACTGAGAAGATCAGAGACACATGGCAACTGAGTCTTGCAGTGCAATCTGTGTTGTCCACTACAGAAGTGTAACCTTGATGTCCAGAGGTTCTAGAAATTTGAAGCCAAAATTTGAGAAAAGGTTTAGACTGTGATTTTCCGACCCAGTCATGTGGGAGTTTCAGCAACCCAACCAAAAGTCCATCAACTTTCGGTGGGATTAGACGATGCCAGTGGTGGGAGGGGCTGGAAAATCCCTCCCTTAGAGAGTTCACTGAAGGAGGCAGAGCAGATATGGTTGGGGTTGATGGGTGGTGGCAATTGAAATGAGCAGTTAACTTGAAATTGGGGCTAAAATGCATCCATTATTATAGCCAGGGGAACTTAAACAGAGAAACAGGGAGATTTTCAGAGAAAGTGCCAAGTATGGGAACAGCTGGCCAAGGATCAAGTTGTAAAATGAGAATCTCTCAAGGGAGCCAATGGCCCAAGAGCCATTATGGAAAAAATGCTTTTGGTTAACAACAATCCGTCAGTCTCAGAAGTTTAACTGTTCATTCCCGGGTCACCTAAAACAAATTGTCAGAAATCTTCCAGATAATATATTCCATTTCCTCTAGAGCTGAATATTTTGAGGAATGCAATAAATGTGACATTGTCATTGTAAACAATATCTAAGTGTTTTTATAATTCCATGTCAGTGACAGGATGATTAACAATGTGTATCATGTATGTTTAACTAAGACAGTTTAGAGTAACAAATCAGCTGAAATGCATTATGAATTCAATAAGCAGGTTCTGCCAAAGCATTCAGCTGCCAAGGTGACAACAGAAATTGAATCTAACACTGTTCAGGGTAAATCTAGCCCAAGGAATTTACTGGTGACTTCCATCAGTTGTTCCATGCAGTGCCCTGATCTCTCCCTTAATAAGTCATTGAATGAACTGTATACAACCTTGAAAATAAACACTCCCAAAGCTTCACATCATAGTCTCATTTTAGACTGGCTGAATCAGACATTGAATAACAGTCCATTTCATGAGTGGTGAAAAAATTATGACAAATCAGACTTGTCTATTCAAAAGGCGCTGTGGTGTACGCCATATCCTTTCTTTTTTCTATCCTTTCATTGCCACTTTCTCAATTATTTTCATAGATTTATCATTCGGTTTGTAACTGTGACCGTTTGTCTAATATTCTTTCCGTGGAAAAGCACCATCCCCAAGTGAGGTGGCGCTTCATCCCACTGCAAGTGATTGCAGAGCGCACTAAATGGTT